>NC_134483.1:521454043-521628405 GCF_040206685.1 Ascaphus truei | reverse complement strand
ACTTTATCACATACTCATTTGGGACTTTTTTCATCACACACTTATGCACCAGGTTTTGTATCTATTTTGTGTTTATTGATTTTGCTGTACATGTCAAGCTTGCTTACACCACGTTATAAAACAATAGGAAGCAGGACCTTTACAAGTGGACACATTGTCTCCACATTTATCAATAAGATATGCCCCCCACCCCCCAACCTTACTCCACTTCTTCACAGAGGCTGTAAAGAAGATAAGAAGCAATACAGAACCTGCAGACAAGGCCTCGAGATCAAAGTTTACCACATTTAATCTCATTGCTGTAAAAACAACCACATCTGATTGATAGAGATAGTGATGTAGACACCACAGGAGCAAAGTGCAGACAATTAATTGTTTATGAGCCGGATTTACCCTACATTTCACCCTTGTACAAATCTGTGTATTTTACATTGTTGATGGCAGTACACATTATTTTCAATGTAAAGGAATGAGCGCCACACATGTATGCATGGCAGGCTTGTTATGACTGCACAGAAAAATGAAACAAACCTTTTATAAAAAGGACAGTAAGATAAAGGGGTCACATACACAACCGTGGTAGTACTGTATCAGCTGTGGTAACACCACTCACTTAAATGGGCTTACAATGTGCGGAAAAGCAATGAACATGTTGTGTATTTGACCCACAGTAGGCAGCTGCCAGATCAACAACTAAATTAATACTGCTTTCACTTAGTCCTTATTTTCATTTTGCAAGATATGTTATTGTGGAGCGCTTTATTATATTACTGCTAAATGAGACACATCTACCATTATGGCCCAGATGTATTAAACGCTGGGAAGCACCTTACAAATGACAGTTATTAGTTGTGGTTGGCGACATTTTATTTCCCCGAGTCCAGGTAATCTGCGTACTACCTGTGTGTCCAGTAGGGAAATTGCTAGAGATCTGAGAGGGAATTGTGACCAGAGATAGTGATCCTGAGGTCAGTTACTAAAGTGTCCTGGCTTAAAAAAACAGTGCAAGTGTCAGCACCATATTGGAGAAAATGAATCCTATTGCAAACAATAAGGGACAGATTTACTACGGTCCTCTATGGGTTAATGCACCCAGACGGGTGTTCAATAGAATGTAACTTAAGGCTCATAAGCGCAGGGGTAGTGAACGCCAGTCCTCAAGGGCTAACAACAGGGCAGGTTTTCAAGATATCCCTGCTTCAGCACAGACGCCTCAAAGACTGAGCCACCTGTTACGAGGCAGGAATATCCTTTAAACCTGACCTGTTGGGGGCCCCTGCATTAGCCTGTGTTAACACGTAACGGATCTTAGTGAATAGCCCCCTGAGTTATTTTCCTTTTATAAAGCTGGTGTAACCACTGATTTTGCCCCTGTTTTGCAGACACAGTATGTGGCTGGTACAACGGGTTTACTGCACCCGTAATAACTGTGATCAGCAGAGGATCAACATATATAACATACAATAAAATGTGCAGATGTAAGTCAGTGTCTGTGGTGCGTTAGCCACCCAATCCTGGGTATATTGGCTTTGTGATGTGCCAGCACACCGTGGGAGCTCCTGGTGTACTAACTGTTGCAGGCCTGTACTTCGCAAAGGTGCTTTCTAGCTGTTGAGGGTCCCCTCCGATGGTGCTCAAACTCTTGATTTCGTCGTGGCGGTAACCCGCTTCTCCTGCTGCCACCTGCACTTGTGCACACTCTCCAATCCTCAACCAAACCTGATAGCACTCAGGTCCATACAGATCTGCCCTCAGCATTACCGTCCCCCATTTTAAAGGCTCCTCTCCCTCTTAGTCCCACCTCTTCCACGGATGTTATCATTGGCTGGTTATCATGTCCATTAAAAGTCACATGTCCATAGCACATTGGAGAGGAACCTGCTAGGGGGCAGTGTGTGGATCTCATCACACAAGGGGTTACACGTGGATCTTTCTCCAAAAGGCAGATTCATTTCTTGCCCATCACTGAAAACCTGTCTGACTGATTCGGAATCCAGACCTGCCAACGGAATGACTATGGGAAGAGTATATAAATAGGGGTGGAGTCGCAAGTTTAAGCCATTGTGTACACCTTCTCCAACACACCCTCTCCCTTCCCTCACCAGGAAGTGTGTGACAAACAGGAAGGAAGTGGGAGTGGCAAAATAAACACTTTGGGACTCTGCAGAACAGATTCCGGTCACAGATTATTGTTGCATGGATAATGTGCTTCATGTATTTTGCACCAGTTTTGCAGCTGGGACCCCTTTGGGGCCTATTTATCATTAACGTAAAAAAAAGTGCACCTTTTCTGTCTACAACAGGACATACTGTATGTTGTATTTCTATTGTTGTACATTTTGGCACATGTTGTACTCATATTCTTTGCTAATCAAAAAAAGGTATTATGCCCCCTACAAGACGACACAGAAAACCAACGCAGAAAACCAACGCAGAAAACCAATAATAAAAGTAACACAAGTCGCGCACTTCTCAATAAAAAGATGCATTAATATGCAAATATAACTCCTCCCAAACTCCTCCCACAACTTCCTTATCTCGTCGCAGAAACACCAAAGAGGGCGCAATTTATATTACCACAGATGTAGCCTGGCGCAGGTTTTTTTTCCAGCTTGTATTGAGTTAAATGTCCACGTATATTTGTACTTTGTCTTCTGTGTCTCAGGTAACACACAGACTTATTTCTTGGAGGAATCAACTGTTCCTGTAAATTATACTATAATTATCACGATTTAGCAAAACAGAATCAGGTGAGCTCAGAACTACCTCTACCGCGGAATGCGTCAGTAACACTATAGAACTTTCACTACATTTATGAAGTAGGCGGCTAGTGAAAGAAAATTGTACATTCAGTACAGTTAAGGAAAACACATGTACAGTATGTATGCACTGTATGTATATCTTTATTTAAATAGTGCCATTAATGTGCATAGCGCTTCCCAGCAGTAATACATGTGATAATCATATAATAACAAGTGATACAAATAACACATAATGGGAACAAGTGCTTAGACATAAAAGTAACATTTAGGAAAAGGAGCCCCTGCTCCAAAGAGCTTAAAATCTAATTGATAGGTAGGAAGAACGTACAGAGACTGTAGGAGGGCGTTCTGGTAAGTGCATCTGCAAGGGGCCAAGGTTTATGTATGAGGTGTAAAGAATCAGCTACTCATATTCTTCATTAAGCTGGTGTGTTTTAAGATGGGTCTTAAAAGTGGATAGAGAGGGTGCTAGTCGGATATTGAAGGGAAGGGCATTTTAGATGTGTGGGGCAGTCAGTGAGAGGTTTTAGGTGGGAGAGGGCTTTAGATACAAAAGGGGTAGAGAGAAGGTTTCCTTGAGCAGAACGCAAGAGTCAGGATGGTGTATAGCGAGGAATTAGGGCTGAGATGTAAGGAGGAGTTGAAGAGTGTAACGCTTTAAAAGTGAGGAGGAGAATTGAGTGTGTGATACAGGATTTGATCGGAAGCCAGGAGAGGGATTTCAGCAGTGGAGACGCTGAGACAGATCTAGGATAGAGTAGAGTGATTCTGGCAGCAGCATTTAGGATAGATTGTAGGGGAGACAGGTGAGAGGGAGGAAGGCCGGACAGCAGGAGGTTACAGTAATCGAGACAGGAGAGAATGAGGGTCTGTGTCAGCGTTCTTGATGTCGAGCTACAGAGGAAAGAGCGTATCTTTTTTATTACGAATGAATAAATGACATACTGTACAAAAATCCGGCACTCCTCTCAAATTGGCTTGCAATGTATTAATTAAATTCTACATTTATAAGACTTTGGATCCAAATGTAGAATTTTGCTAATAAATGACAAGACAATTTGAGAGGGTTTTTGTTTTCCACAATTATCACGGTGTTTGTGTATTTGTTGTAGGTTGTGACACTTGTTATTGGACATATAAGAGAGATCTTCATAGGCAAAGTTAAAGGGTACAGTGCTTTTGAAAGCTCTCTGCACTGTAATTTCATCTTGCATCATCCCAGGATATTTATACATCTCTACTAACTGGCTTTAGCAAGCTGCACATGTGAACTTTACCATGTAAGCATTAGCTTATCTCTCCGAGCCAGTAATTGTGTTACCTTGTTAATGACAATATGATTACTTCGTTGTTTTAAAGTTGTACCTAGCAATAGTATTTGAAACTACAATTCGAATGGATACACTGGCTTACTGTGCGTAAAGCTTTCTCTACCCTTTTAAAGCAGCTATCATTCCTATGATTACTTTTTATTCAGTTAGGAACTTAAAAAAAAAGATACTTTTACTGAGATTTGAATGGCTTTCCTCATTTCATGTTTATTTTATATTTAGCCCTGGAATTTATAGTGCAAACAGCACATCAGCAAATACTGTAGCACAGGGGTGCGCAAAGTGGGAGACGGGCGCGAGATTTTCTGGGGGGGGGGACGCGGCTGTTACAGAGGCCCCGGGCTTCTCTGAAGGCATTCAAAATAAATGCCGGGGATCGCGCGAGGCCTCTGTAACTTTTAACTTACCTTCAGTTCCAGCGACGCGTCTCCATGGCACCGGCGTCAAATGACGCCGCGGGGCCCCGTGACATGACATGTCCCCGCGACGTGGATCTGTGCAGGAGGGGGGTGGGGGAGCCGGAGGAAAGAGGAGTTTATGCTATAGGTGGTCACCATTTATATGTGGGATACTTCAAGGATACAACCAATACAACATACAATTGAAGTTGCTGAGTCTACGTTTTAGAGCACCACACAGCCTGGCTTTTCTACGGAGGAAAGAGGAGACAGGGGGGGCACATGAGGGAAACTTTGCCCACCAGTGCCGTAGGACAGCGGTGCGCAAACTGTGGGGCGCGACCCCCAGGGGGGGCGCGAGACTGCCAACGGGGGGCGCGGGGTTTACAGAGGCCCTGCGCGCTTCCCGAAGGCACTTCAATTAAGTGCCGATGGAGCTGCAGGGCCTCTGTAAACCTCACTTACCGTGGCTCCGGCGGCTTCCTCCCTGCGTCGCCATGGCAACGCGGCGTAAAAATGACGGTCATTACGCCGGAGCGCGGGTAAGTTGGGGTGGGGGGGGGGGCGCGGGAGTGAGGGGACAGCCGGCAGGGGGGCGCAGGGAAAAAAGTTTGCGCCCCCCTGCCGTAGGATACACAAAGCAAACTGTTTTTGTCAGGTTAGGGGTGCTGAACTCCCGTCATCAGCCCCTCTGAAACCGGTCTGGTTTTCAGGATATCCCTGCTTCAGCACAGGTGGGCTCAATCAAAGGCTGTCTTCGACTGAGCCACCTGTGCTGAAGCTGGGATATCCTGAAAACCTGACCAGTTGGAGGGGAGGGGAGATAGTTAGATCATACTTAAAAAAAAAGAAAAGGTTGACTACATCTCTACCGGTCTCTAACGTGATATTTGCAGCAATACTATTTTTTTCTTTAACAAATATCTTATTCTGTCTTATTCCGTTAATGGCAGAGAGATCTGCAATGCATTGCATGTCCATGAAGTCTGTGCAATATATAACGGTATGTTTTTCTACCTTAACTCTGGGGGGCTCAACTCCAGTCCTCAAGCCCCTCAACAGGTCAGGTTTTCAGGATATCCCAGCTTCAGCACAGGGGGCACAATGAGTCCCTGCTTCAGCACAGGTGGCTCAATCAGAGGCTCCGACTGAGCTTCTAATTGAGCCACCTGTGCTGAAGCAGGGATACCCAGAAAACCTTACCTGTTGGGGAAGGGGGAGAGGGGGCTTGAGAACTGAAGTTGAGCTCCCCTGCATTAACTCATCTTTATTTTAAAGAAAGAGCGGTCACTCCACACTTTATAAGATTATTCTGTGCACTAGTATTTGCGTAACGAGACAAATGTACAGGGGAAAATACCCCAAACTATCAAACAAGTTTACCTTTCTGTGTAATAATAAGCAACAACAAAGAATGTAACTAAATTAGCACTTATGTTTTATGAGCAGATCAGTTGGAGCTTGTGACATCTTTTAACTGACCAACATTCCAGTTCTTCACATGAAAAAATATATAATGTAGAGTTTTAAAAACCTCACAGGTTTCTTCTTAAAGTGTCACTTGTAGATGACCGCAATGATAAAGAACACTTTATGAGCGCTGTCACGTCTGAGGCAGGTCTAAATAAACCTGCCGCCGTAATCGCACGGCATACCATGCTTCCACTGCAGCACAGGATTCTGGGTAACAACAATCCCTATAAATTTACGGAAAACAAATATATAATTCCAGCGCTACTCCCAAATTGGCTTGCAATTTATTACTGAGAGTTCTACATGTTGATCCTAAGTCTAATAACAAAGGTGCCACTTAGTTACATCTTTTTATAGAAAACTGATTCAAGCTTGCTAACCCCGACCGGGTAAACTCCAGTTTAGCAGGCAGATACACTAAATATATACTATGTCACTTACTAAAAACGTAGTGAAATATGTGAAAGTGACCAAAGGGTTAAATGAATGCTTTCTCTGATTCAGTGAGATTAAAAACTGGCATACGCCTGTAATAATGTTCCCTTAGCATTGTGAGGGAACGCTGTGAGTGCACAAACTCCTTAGTGAAAAATAATAATATATAGTTATTACATAGAACCTTTCAACAACACAGAACCAGGGTGAGCTAAGGGGTGGTTCTGTTTTGTTAAATAGTTCTTTGGATGTGCCTGGCTCCTCCTTTCAGGTTCTGAGCTCCTGACCAATTGTCCAATTAGCAAAAAGGTATAATACACCTCAGTGTCAGACAAAACTTTACTCTCTACTGAAGGGAAGGTGAGTGGCTATATTGATGAATGTGTGTATGCAGGATTAGGTTTCATGGAGGAGCTTGTGCACTTGCAGTATTCCCTCACAATGCTAAGGGAACCTTGTTACTGGATTGTGCCGGTTTTTAATTGCACTAAATCACAGAAAGCATGATGCTTCACCTATTGGGCATGTCCACTTATTTTGCTGAGTTTAGTCTATGGGGAAACAAGAAATTACATTAATTTAGTATAGGTGCCTGCTAAACTAAAGTTTACTTCCATGGGGCTAGTGGGCTTGGGGTTCCCCCCACCCCCCCCCCCCCCCCCCCCCCCCACCCTTCAAAAGATGCAACTGAATGGCTCCTTTTTGTTATTAGACTTGGGATCAAAATGTAGAAATCTCACTAATGGCCATTGAATTTGGGTGGAGTGTTTGAGTTTGTCTTTCCTGAATGTGAGGAAGATCTCTCTCCTAGCTGCATACTACATAAAGGGAATGTGGGTTTAATGTATTTTCACTATAATGCCTGCTCTACAGTATATAGCTTTCCTGCTGTGTGAAATGGTAAGGCTTGTTGGCCTGTATTCAATATAGAGTGAAGCTGCTTCTCCTCCATGCTGGAGAACATTTTAGTCTAATTCATTTTAATGGAGCTGATCTCTTCTCCTGCACATGGAAGCTGCATCACAACATACTGTATTAAACGGGGCCATCATTTGGAGGTACAAATGTTAGAAAGCCGCATGGTCTCCTAGTAACAATCTTCAATACCTTCTCGTGTGTTGCTAAAGAGCAGCACCAGCATTAGAATCTTCTTCTTCAGCTGTGAAATGCTACTAAAGGTTTGTACAGTATGTACCAGTACAAATAGAAGAGGTCCACTAATAACTACACAGGGCATGGATCTCCTTCTTTTTTTTTTTTTTTTTTTTGGTGATTCCGGCAATGAATCTCTTCTTTACAACTGGCCCTTCTGTCAGTGAAGGCGTTAATTCAAATGCCACCAAGGACACTAAAAACCAGGTCCAAACTAACCTGGTCATCTTGCAGGCCTCGGCCTGACGAGGTGGGATCTGGGTGAGACAATGGGACATACTTACTGTGCCATGCTACTCCATAAGACACCTTGCAACATAACTTACTCCTGTAAATATGACACTTTACAGCATGTTCACCTGACTTGTAAGGTGGTTTTTTTTTTAATTTTTTTTTTTTTTCCACCATGGAAGTTGTCAAGGGAGCAATTCCACTAAGTAAATATTGATCTTTATGGCCTGCTCACTTGAATAAGGCAGTATGGTGTCTTCCAGGACAGACTGTGCCTTTTGAAGTAGCACGTCGTAGTAAATGTGGCTCAATATATTCAGAAAGTAGGTGGCACCCTGTTGCCTTAATGCACAAACCCATTTGACACTTTGCTAAATGTCAAACTCCTCTAGCATCTAAGATGACATTGTGTAAATAAGATCTAATTTTGATCTGTCATCAATACTGAGCTTTAGTTGGTTAATGCATATTTAACCACTAATAACGATAGGTCGCTCTTTATCAAAGTCTTCTGGTAACAAAATTGGGGCATTACTGCTTGGTACACTATACAAAACTAAAGCCTATAGAAAATGGCTGTCACTTCCCTGCGTATTTCCATCCTTTGCCCTTGAGTATTTATAGCTCATTGATTTTGTGCCTGACCCTGCCTTAAAGCAGGACCCTAAACTGCATGTCATTGAAAGTTGCTGTGGTACAAGACTAATGCCATTACTATAGCTTGCTAAAGTACAAAGGTTAGAATTGTATTAAGTAAAGGGTGGGTCAAAATGGGAAAACCAGTGACTTATACATATGCAGGAAAGACAAAAGCACAACGACACAGTAACCCAGTGCAGTACACGGGGTGGCATCAAAACGGGAAGTGGATCTCGAATCTGTCACCTGGTGCTTATCAGTAGTTTCCAAACAACTCTTGCCACACGTGATATTTAAAATGATAGTGCACAGCCTTTCGTTTTGCCTGTTAAGGGCTACGTTATGGAATGCTTTATATGTACTGTAGTGCTAAGCAGACCATTACAAGTGGTAAACTTGCACGGCTCTACAATTTTCCTTGGGAGGGATGCATCATGGGTATTTATTTAATGGGCAACACAGGTATAATATTCTGACAGAGCTAGGAAGCACTTTTATACACAATCTCAATTGGTACAGTCAACAATTCCTGGGCCGTGAGTGTATGCACCAACTGTACCCCAAAATAAGTCATATTGCTTCTGTGTGCTTTTTCATGCATATTGCTTCCATTTTTGTGTGCCCTTTTATACCATTTTGGGAAGCGGTTGCTAAGGCAGCATCACCCCTTGTAGCCAACAGAAACTTGGACCATGCCCTGGCCCCTTTCTATAGGATTTGCCTGGTAGGCTGTTCATGTGGAATAGTAAAATGTTCTCTTAAACTGGAGCGTTTCTGCAGCTTAGGGTAACACAAGACTGGTTTGGAATCAGAAAAAAAAAGGGGGGGGGGTGTGGCAGTCAGTCCTTTTAGCCTTTTATCCCTTCAGCGCTGCTTTGTAAATACATTTTTGTAGAGCTGGAAGTACTGCATGATGTTATACATGGCAGAGTGCAATCCGGTCCTTCTACAGTGAATGACAAGTTGTTTGCTTTACTTTATTGAATGTAGAGCAAAGTGTATTGTGTAAAAAAAACAAAAAAAACATGCAGACTAGGGAGATTGGTTGGTTTGTATGACATCCCTGACAATGTTAACAGACCTGGTAAGTGCCAGAGCCTGTTTCAGAAGAGGAAGGAGATGTGGCTTTGTAAATGATTAGTATAGAAACAAAAATGCTTGTTACATTATAATACATTAAAGTCTTTAAAAATGTTTTTTAAATGCTACAAGTATTTTCTCATAGTTCAGAACTGATTTATTAAAAATAACACATGTAGGATATTGCTTGAACTGCTGCTTTAATAGTCAATTATTTTTATATATTTTTTTTTTAAATAGCGCCTCAGTCATAATACCTCAAAAAAACTGCACCATATACATTTTTGCAACAGTTACCAGTTTCCATAGAAAAAGTGTCAAGGTTTTTTTTTTTGCAACATTGCTCCAGACTCAAACAGAAGGCTTTTCTTAGGAGGAACAAAGTGGGGGAAAGGGCTACCTGCTATTTTTTTTGCTGCTTGCATGCATAGTCAACTGGCTTATTTGTCAGGTGTTCAGAGATAATTAAAAGTAAATGGGTACTGTGCTAAATACTTTATCTCCTGATTTCAGGGTCTGGATCTTAGACATCTCAGATTCCAGCAGAGCAAATACTGTCACCAATTTTAGCCCCAATAAAGCTTGGACAAATATCCCTCTAGATCTCTCAAACCTTTAATCAAGCCTGTGGAATTCAAACTTAATTTATTTTTTTTCCTCAATAGTCAAGGTTTTCACTTGCATTACTTAAAATGATACAATGTTTGCAAAAATTGGTACATCCAAAAGCTGTATTTACTAAAGATGGGTTAACTTTCTGCACTGTGAAAATGGTGTTAAAGTTCAACTATTTGTGAAAGCTTAGTAGTACAACAAGTGTTTTTAATTGTTTATGCAAAAATTAGACTAGGCAAAATATGCTTAATTAGGCGGTGTGCAGCAAATAAATACCACTTGTGAGCACATTCACACATCTGCAACCCCGCCCTTCCCCATTATCTCCTCCTAGCATACAGTGCTTCCCCTGCAGCCAGGTATTCGGGCATGCAAATGAGCACAGTGCCACCTTTTTTACTTCTTGCTGTATGTTAACATGGACCCCTATAAACTTATGCCTGCCACATTACACAGATTTGCAGCACAGCCTACTAGGTTTTACTGGCTATGCACTTCTTTAACTCGGGCTGTGTAATACAGCATAAGCTTCTAGGTGTCCATGTTAACATGGAGAAGAAGCAAAAGGTGACGGTGTTCATTTGCAAGTCATTTCCCAGAATCCCTGGCTGCAGTGAAGGCATTGTATACAACATATGTGCTGTACCAAGGCAAGAGGGTGCAATTCCTGGGTAAAAACATTGGCCAGATGTATCATAAAATCATATTGGATTTATTTGATACATACAGTAGTGCAGCTTTTTGCACCAGACCTGAACTAGTTTTGCCTTAATACAAATGGGGCTATATTCGTAATCCTGCCAAATCTAGTCTGGAGATTGTCCAAATGACTGCTTAATCCATACTATTAAACTCCAGTAATCGTTGCTCAAGTCAAAAGGTAATGTTTGAGCACAGCTGTAATAAACTGACATCATCTCACCTCTGAGCCGATGTGGAGATAAGGGAAACCTGTTAAAAGTCGGCAGTGGCTGCTGTGTAAGTACCTTCTCTCTCTTCCTCTCTAGCTGCAGAGTACCTCTTGAAAATGGCCTTCAATGGAAAATATGAGCTTCAGTCCCATGACAACTTTGAGGCTTTCATGAAAGCCATTGGTAAGTAATGCTAATAATTGCTAGGTTATTACCTTATCCTGTTTTTATATTATCCCCGTTCTTTGTAATGCATTGGGGCTATAACGTTGTTGCTACAGTAATACTAAAAGACAACATCGAGGTTTTTATATTTTAAATTGGTGAAAAACTGATGTAAAAAGTTTTCCTTGCCTTTTGCACTGATATTTTTTAGAATCACCAGAAAATATCCATTTAAATACATCACCAGATATTATCCTTCCATTTATTTATATCACTTTGGCACATCAAACCATTTTAACAAACATTGCATTGTATGCCTTTACATTTACTGATGTAAATTTATGAGCACATTCATGTGTCTGATGGTCCCCAAACCATCATCCCAAAATCACACAGCAAACAGTTCTCCCACTGCAGCTGGGGAATTCTGGCTATAAAATGGTAATGAGCACTCGCAGTGCATCGCTTGCCTTGTTATCCACTGTATCATGAATCCTTATGCTTGCTGTTGGGTGTTTTTTTATTTATTTTTTTTAACGATCTTACAGTGAAGCATGGGTCAAAGTGCATGGCCAGCAAACCAACAGTACTCTAACAGCTGTTTTGATATGTTGGGTCCCTTCAGTGTGTGCCTGACATTCCATTGTTGAATGGTATATTTAATGTCTATTCACTAAGTTATAATGACCATTCATTTATGGCTGTTAACTTGAGGTTAGAACGCAATGCAGACCAAGTGGGTTAGATGTGCTGTGGTTTTTTGTTCTCCAAGGTCTCTCTGATGAATTGATCCAGAAGGGAAAGGATGCCAAGAGTACATCTGAGATAGTGCAGACTGGCAACCACTTCAAAGTCATTGTCACCACGGGATCCAAGGTCCTGGTCAACGAGTTTACCATTGGTGAGGAGGCAGAGCTAGAGACACCAACAGGAGAGAAGGTCAAGGTAGGAGAATCATTTTCTCATTTACCTGGATGGGGGAATAAACCTTTCAGAGTAGGGCATGGTTTGAATCGTCATTCAATATATATTTTAAGTGTATTCACTCATACATATCTTTAAACTTTGTATTCCTTAGAATTGCCTAATATTTATTTTGCATGCATGTGTACACTATAGAATAGTGTGTCAACACTCCTCTATCAGACTTGGTGAAGGTTGAAGGGTCGCTTCTGGCAATGTAAGATTTTAGTTATACCATTCAATTGTTTTGCTGCTCTGAGCCTTTGTCAGTAAATGTTGCTATGTAACTGAAAGGTACATCCATGTGAGATGCAAATTATTCAAACATCTCCTTTTATGCCCCATTTACCCTTTAAACATTGTGCACCGTTGCTGCATTTGTGTAGAAAGAAAAGTGTAATATGTACGCACTGATATGTTTATTTATTTTTCTATATGGACCTATTCATAGTATTCACTTCTGCTAAAGAGCATTTCATTATATATGGAAAGTGAAGAAGATGCTGAATCTTTTTCTCCATTTCTATCTTGCAGTCTGTGGTTAACCTGGAGGGTGGTAAGCTGGTTGTTCAACTTAAAGGAATCAAATCCGTCACGGAGCTCTCTGGAGACATCCTCACCAATGTAAGTGGGCTTACTTTAGTATTTCTGGAGCAATTGTAATTACATTATTGATTACATAAATGCAGGGCATGTGCTGGTGCTTTTCTGATGATGGACTACTTTGTGCCAATTTGTGGTTTGATATCCTTCTCCACAACTATAGAGAATATAGTGTTATTCAATCATTGGAACCAATAACTATAACGCCTTCAATATAATATGTGAGATCATGGGTTACCGACCTGAAGTGCTTAACCTAATACTTGCATAAATACAAACCATAAATTTTCATATTATAAAGTAATAACTACAAAAAGATGGCTATACTTGAAGACATGGTGCCCTTGTGATATGTACGTTGTGATGCACAACGCCGTATTGACAATTTTATCTAATCCAAGTATCCTCTTTTCTAGACAATGACTGTGGGAAACATCATCTATAATAGGATCGCCAAGAGGATGTGAGGGGAGCTCCCTATTCCTTTACTTTTACTGTGTAAAAATGGTGAAATAAAACAGTTTATGTAAACAAAAATCATCTAATTTTTTTTTTTTTTTTTTTTTTAAATTGTGATCAACTCCAAACACACACTTTCGACAACAGGGACCTTTGTAATTCGTAAAGAGAAAGTAGAACAATATGCATATACATTGTAGTTCAGAACTGCCATACCAATTATGTGTATGCACACGCAATTGGTATGACAGTTCTGAACTACATTGTATATGTACACACATGCACCGACTCTAAATATAATTGCATTAGCATAATGTACATTTGAAGTTTAACTCTTCTCCAGCACAGGAAAATACAATCACATATTGAATAATAACTTTAGTCTGGGATACTCCTGGTCCCCGGATTGCCTTGTATTGTGTGCCACTATGTCCAAAATCCATATTCGTACCACCGCTTAGCCACTGATACGTAAAACATAGCGGCCCAAAATCAATGGGTAATCCTACCAATCCCTTAGTTTCAATGCTGGTCCTGGATGGTTGTACTTTGATGCAGGAAAATTTTCTGTCAAACTCCAGTCATTGGCTGATTTAAAAAAAAAAAAAAAAAAATTGCACAATTTTTACATATTACAGATGTAGTAAGACTTGTTACTGGTGTCACACAACTGTGGCAGCTACAGCAATGGAAGTTTAACAACCCCCCCCCCCTCCCCTCTTGCAGCTCGAGGATAGTGAGTCTTGGTGGTTGAGCTGATTAAGTTCCTACAGTATGTAGCCGAGCTCCCCTCTTACCTGCGGGGAGGGTGGCTGCAGGGTGATCAGAGCGGTAGACCCGGAGTGTTGGGGCCGCCATCTTGGGGCTTGCACATGTGAAGTCCAGGCACGCATGCAAGTTGCGGCAGCTATCTTAGACAGCTCCGTATACACAGCATTGTGGGACTAAAAGAATCCTCTAGGACGGAAGACAGTGTATTTGGCGTGCAAAGACCTGTGAGGACAGTCGTGATGGGGACAGTGAGAAAGCAGGTAGGGTCTGGGTGCAAGTAGCCACTTGACTAGGCCAGACTTCTCCCGCAGGCCACAGTTGGGTACAGAGCCACAGCAGAAACAGTATTGTAGGGATGCTCCCCTTACTACTACCACAGTACTATTTCACCGGACGGCCAAGCGGTGCCCTGCGCTCTGGGACTAGGCCCAGGGCCCTAGAGTTTACAGGAGACACTCCTGCTGGAGCTCCCCCATGAGGCAGATTACACCTGTAAGGTGAGCAGGGATTTTGCAGACCCTGCATCGTTGGACCACAGATGCGGCCCTGCTAACTCCAGATCTCTGTTATACCCTGGTCGTAGCCAGGAAGGTACCCACCGTGCACCACCACATCACAGGGAGGGTAGCGCTAGCTTCATACAAACTTTGGGGTGGACACTGGGTTGTATGTGCCCGGGGCACCCTCCGTACTGAGGGGGGACATCGCATTGGTGTGATTTGTTAGTGTATTACAGTAAATAAAAATTCTATACTTGTGTATTCTTTACTGAATTGGTTCCTGTGAGGGGTTATCCTGCCAACGCTGGGATCACTCATTGGTGGAGGCGCTGTACCGAGAAGAGAGCTCACCCCAGGCTCCCAGCGCTGGAGGCTTAGGTCTCCTGTGAGCAACAGGTACTGTATATTCAGCACACATAGTTCCCTTAGTCATAGGGAAAGGGGGCTACAAGTATGACATTTCTACTAGCCTGTCACCCAAGTATGTGCTTCTGGAGTCATAATTCCTTTTACATTGGCACGCATATTATTAGTCACATGGTGGGATGCAACGCAAGTCAGAACATATATACAGTAAGGTTTAGTGTATCAATCTGCCTTCACGCTGCAATGTCTGGAAAGTCAGTGGGGGTTATTTGCTAAAGGTAGGACGGCTGAGAAGATCCTGCTGCAAAGGGAGAGAAGTTGTACTGTAGTAAAATGTACTTGCACCAAAGATTTAGTGTAAAAGCATTCAGTGCTCACAGGCTCCACATCCTGACACCGGTGGATATTATACAGGTAAATACAACCAGTGTTTGTTTTTTTTGTTTTTGTTCAACTCCATCATGCGTGGGTCAAATAGAATGTATCATCTTTATCAGCTTAAGGCCAAAAGTACAAAGTTGAGGTGCACGGAACAGCTGCTTACTGTTTGTGTGGTTCGTCTTGGCAAATGGGATCTGTGTCACAACTGTGTCAGATATTCATTTCATGCAGGAGAATAGAATAAGTACACTTTGTGTACCCTGCAGCACGTTACACTCCAGCTTTCAGCACTTGATCTGTACAACAGGAAACAGCAGGCTCGCCATCCCCGCTGTTTGCAAAACACCCCCATATCAGAAACAAAATAACACATCTGTAATGATGGATCCATCATACAGCTGGTACCCTGCACACCTAACTCCTGTAGGGGACTCCTTGCTGACTGCCATACACTGATAGCTGGATTATGCTGCAGGACACAGTGGTGTGTTACTTCCAAAATAACACCTTCCAAAGCCAGTACTGAGCGTGCTGCTAAAACCTCCGTGTCTTCAGAACAATTGCTACCGGGATCTGGGCTGCCTCTAAATCTTATTATGGCAGGATGGGTTATGTTGTAGTTTTGTGAATCTTTCGTACCCCTGGGAGAACCTGCAGCCATGTATATTAGAAGGGGAAAAGCATAAGCGCAAAATATAATTGTGTACCGGAAAATGCTGTGTAAGCAAAATGGAAGAGATTTGTTAAAGACCAATTGGCTTTTGACTGCATAAAAACAGAGGTTCAACGAATGCTAATCATTACCCCGGGGTGGAATATTTAAAACCTGAAGGGACAAGGATGGCAACAAGGGGGGTTCCACCTATTTCCTATGAAAAGGGTCCCAGCCCAAGTCACAAGTCTGCTTGTCTCTTCTGGTCTTCCACATCTGCCCCTTTTTTATTCTGGGGAAATTAGCCACAGCCAAGCCAAGCCACCGTCACCCGCTGTCTCCATGTCTTCCCTCCGCTGACATCGTCTTTTACCTCCACTCCCCCACTCCTGTGCCGCTCCGCTCCCGCTGTGCCACCGCCAAGCCTGGTACGTGAGAGGGGGGGCGTAAATGTTAAGTTTCCCCCAGGGTGCATGAAACTCGTGCGCCGGCCCTGCCTGTTACCTGGATCATTATAGTGTAGTAAAGATGTTATAATATAGTTTTCATTCGCAAGTGTGAAGGAGCTTCCAAGTTTTCCTAACAAGAGCAAGTCAATTCCAAACCAACCTGGTAAAGAATACATTAAGCAAACTATAATTGATTCAGCATAAATAGGTTCTGGTTCTTGGATGGTTTGCTGCATGTTTTAAAAACCACAAAAAGTCACTTTGGAAAATGTATGTATTTATTTATAAAAATGCTTTACCAGGAAGTAATACATTGAGAGTTACCTCTCGTTTTCAAGTATGTCCTGGGCACAGAGTTATGAAAACAATACATTGTTACTGTACATTAAATGAACAAAGGTTATACAGTCAATTCACAGAAATTTCATGGACAGATAGTTGGGAAATTGGGTGCAGGGGATAAAAGGGCTGGGGAGTTTCAGATTGGCAATGTCAGATTGTTACAATGTCTATTTTGATCATACAGTGATCTAAAAGAATGGCTAAATAAAACTTGTCTAAAAAGTATGACATTGCTGAATATAAACCTATAAATATCTCAGTACGGTATACTTTGCAAAATGTCATTGTCAGCATTAATTATAAAGTATCAGAATATGTCAAGCGAAATGGTCACATCTAAAACAGATAAACAAAAAAGGTGATGTAGAATAGCGCTAATGGAAGTAAAACAATAAACCCTAATATGAGGGTGAACCCTAGTGGTAAGCTAGGCAGCCTGGAGGTAATCTGATGGTACAATCAGAACAGGCAAAAAGAGGGGGAAGGGGAACACAAAATGAATGAGTCCCCTAAAGAATTCACTAACTGCACACCTACATATAATAAAATCTAACTTTTAATAAATTTACTTAAAACATGTATTACCAAACGTAATGTACTATATGTCTTTAAAAAATGAATTAAATATTCAATAACGTGCAACCCTGTCAAATAGATGTATGATTGTAGAAACCCAGATGCAATATTCCTGGGTTTGACAGGACAGTGGATGCTGAAAGTCAGGGTGTTAACCCCTCTGGAGTATAGATGCAGACTGTAGGTAACCGTGTCCTACTCAGTGAGCCTTTAACTGGTCAAAGACTCAGCAATCCTGCAATAATATATATAGCAGCGAACACCTATGGTTGTGTTAAGTGCATATGCTTGAGAAGTGACGCTAACACAGACACAATCAATCCACAATACCCTCAGTATAGTTAGGCTGGAACTCACAGTGCCATTGACAGAGAGTTAACCAGCATAAGGCTCAGATTGTATATATATCATGTGTTGTATATAGCAGGCAGACTCACTATCTGTTGTTGTGTTTATCAGGCTAATGCCGTCTGCATAAATAAAGCCAGGAGACTAAGACACTACATTAAAACAGCTCCAGGTAGGAGACTGACATATCTGCGCGTCCAACGCGCGTTTCCCTCCAGCAAAGGAGCTTCTTCAGGGACAAATTATTGTTACTGGGGGAGAGGGGACTGAAACCTTTTATACCCCAGCAGTACCTTAATTAGTCATTAATGATTAACAGCTGTTACACATACACAGTGCATCCTATACCTAAGTACACCTCCTAAACACATATATGACCATAATCAGCAATAAAGACAATTGACTACACATTCAGATGAAAAAAGTATCTTTTTATTATGTTAGTACACTTGTTTTTAGTTCTTATAACTCACCTATATGATCGGTGTGTAGAGCTGCACTGCGCATGTGCAGGGTGTTAATAAACAAAGCAGATGCCTCCTAGTCCTACTGCGCATGCGTGGGCACTTTGAAAATATTTGCCAAGGTCCTAGAAACGTAATGGAGGCATGCGCAGGGACTTAGAAGCTGCTGATCAACAGCCCTTCAACTGCGCATGCCTGGGGACATAGTAATGTAATTCTGATTCTCCCACCTTGACACAGCGCCCCGCGCACGCGCTGGAACTGGGCAACTTACCAATGGACCCGCTTGAACTCACTGAGCATGCGCCGGGACTCTGAAAATTTCTCATCATAAACGTCCAATCTCGCACAGCGCATGAGTGAGGACTTTGAAATGTACTTAAATGTCCTACACTGCTAGCGGGTGTGTGCTGAGGCAGTTGATCATGTCAGATCGCATTTGCATCGCGCATGCGCAGACAGGAGGAGAAGGCAGCTTTGATATACTGATTTGAGTGACATGATATTTGTATCATGCCACAAGAATATAGGTACTGTATTTAACAGGGATAGAAAAGGACCAGCAGGACCTTAGTCCACTGTATTTTCAGAAGTGATTACAAGTGTATAGTTCTTTTTTTATATTTTCTATATATATATATGGTCCCCCAATGTTATTTCCTCCACAGTGTGTCATAATGTAATGTAGTGATAAGAATGAAAATAAAACAAATTTTAAGAAACAAATAAATGTATATATGCGTGAAGTTATTTTCTGAACCAAGTTAGTTATACGCATATACATATGTACACAACGACCAAACACCACTATTGGGTATTTAGAGCTCTGGTATTACAGTCAATAATATAATAAATTATATTAATAATCCTATAGTTTATATCAATACCTACAGCTGGGAACCAACACCATAAGCATGGAAGCAAGCCTGGCTGTTGATGAAGTTATCACAGGGAGCCAGGAACACCGTATAATCCTCTGTGCGTCCTTATCGAGAGCCGGAAGTGACGTCTCTGGATGTCTTGTAGACCGGGACCGGTAGTGACGTCACCGGACAATGCATCGCAGCCTGACAGCACTTCCAACGGAGCTAAAAAAAACGGCGATCTCCTCTCCTCCGTATCTCTACACCAAACCACAGCGCTCAGTATACAACCTGCCTGTCCCTCAAAGTCCAACAGAGTAAAAAGATAGCCCTACGCGTTTCGTGTGCGTAAGCACACTTCCTCAGGGTCTACAAGCCATCCAGAGACGTCACTTCCGGCTCTCGATAAGGATGCACAGAGGATTATACGGTGTTCCTGGCTCCCTGTGAATTCTCACCACATGGAAATAAGATCTCAACAGTCTCATTGTTATTTACCTTCTGCCGTCCTGTGAGTGTCACTCAGGTTTTACCCAACCGGATTGGTGTTCCAGACATTGTCCAACATTTTATATAATCTAGTTATATTAAACTTACCTTTTATTTTCAGCTTTGCTTCTGTGTTTGTTAGTTTTGTTAGTGTTGTCAGTATGTCCTGTGATTTCATGTCTGTATGAATCATCATAGCTGTGTTGCACTAAATATTTCTTTCTTTCGTTTCATGTTCAATACCCCATGAATGAAGTCCCATCTGGCCATCTCAAGATTTAGAGATTGCTGATCACCCTGGGACTTGAATTATCTCTACTGGAAATCCAGGACTCCACCTAATTGGACTCATTAGGCGCCGGTATCCCTCTTTGTTTCACATCTAAAACAGACAACATCCATTTGTTGTGTTCACTGTAAAAAGACGATCTTTCATGCTTCTGAATGCCAGGAACTTGAATCTCACTTACTCAATGTGGTACAATGCCACTAAGGCATTACAAATTACACTATTAGTTATACATTCTCAGTCTTAGCTTATGTATACTTAGTGTAGCTTACTTTAACTTATTGTATTATACCTATTACACAGCTGATATATACATATATATATATATATATATATATATATATATATATATCAACTGTAAATATTCCTGTATATTCATTTGCATGTCTTAGGCAGGTCTGCAACCCTGTTTTTCACCATTATCACCCAGCAAACAGCACTTCCACTGCAGCAAGGGATTCTGGGAAATGACATGCAAATGAGCACACAGTGCCACTTTTTATCTCATGCTCACATTACATGAGCAACCCTATATATATATTGTGCTTTCTTTAATTGTCCCATTGATTGTTTTATATTCAAGATTAATAGGTCCTTATCCATTATGCTTTGCTGCTTAGGTTGAGGTTGATACATTTAATTTATCAACCTCATCTAATTTATCAGTAACAAGTGACCAAAGAAGAAGCACCAATTGGTATTGTCCTGTATGTCGGCAAGTCTGACCACTAGTTCTAGGTGGTTATGGGGTTATTTGATTACTGAAAGTGTGAATATGATTAGGAAGAATAAATAATGAATGGCGCTCCGGTGGTCTTGGAAAACGGAGAAATTATTTATTACAGAGTTAAAATTGCAGTTGGGGAATACAAGAAGAACTGGACTCTGCTCTCTCATCAACAACCCTGCAACTGTGAGAACCTGACTTTCTAAATGCTCTGACAACTTGTACACATCTGTAGACTCACTTTCTAAGCTGCTGTTGAATCTTCAGTGCGACACTGCCCTGCCAGGCCTCATTTATTCCCCTCTTTCAACCCCTACTCTTCCTATCCTCCAATACCTGGGACCTCTCTCCTCCGACCTCTCTCCCTGCAGCTCATTATGACCTCCCTATTGCTTTTTCAGTTGGCTGTTTCCTCGCTCCTTTGTAAACGTTTCTGTTCTCTCCACCTACCCCGCCCCTCTCCTCTCCACATCTTTTCCTCTCTCCTCCCTTTCACCTATGCATGTGCCCATACACTTCAGCACTATTTACACACCTCTTTCCCAACAACTTCTACACCCCTCAATAAAAAGTACCCCCACTAATCATCTATTCACCTCCTCTCTAATACTACTTCTTGCTGCTGGGGATATCTCTCCTAATCCTGGACCCAGCCATAGACACACCTGCCCCGCCCATGCCTCCATGCCACCTCTTTCCTTGCTAATGTTGTTAACCCACCTAATTTAATACTGACCAACATTAAAACATACCTCTCAAAAGAAGCAACCCAATAGCCTAGACTTATGGCTACTGTCCCACACCCACAGTCACTTCTATCAACCATTGTGGCCAAGCACTGCCATCTACTGCACTTATCCCCTCACCTGATGTCTCTGTAAGTCTCCCAACATACCACTTAGATTGTAAGCGCTTCAGGGCAGGGATTTCCTTTCCTATTGTCTGACTTTCCTGCGCTTTGTATTATAACTCCCTGTACTGTATTGTCTTTGTAAAGCGCTGAGTACATTGCTGGCACCATGTAATTAAAGCTATACGTACATACATACATAGATGTTTCGATCATACTATGGACCTTTTTCTCTCTTGAAGGGTCCCACACTAGGACCAAAATGTCATTCTCTATTTTCAACAGGACCACAGGAGTGCCGTTCATAATTTTTTCTACCTATGTTCCTCTTTTGTAGCGGAAGGATGTGCACCCATGGTAATACCTAAACGGATTTGTGTGTGCTCATATTTCTTTTTAATTAATATGATTAGGAATCGAGTTTTATGAAGATTACTCTGATTATTATCAGTATTATTATAATTACTACACATAGCCATTCAGAATTTCTATAGGATTTCTGCCGAAATGTGACAATATGTCAAACTCGCCAAACAGTGGATTCTGGGAAATGTTGTAAAGGATTGCAGAGCCTCTAATTGGTTCAAGCACTCCTCACACCCACCTACGGGTGATCTAAGCAGGTGTGTGACATGACATGACAGTGATTGATATGATTGTACTTGGAGGTATGGCATACCCATTATTTTTTTATTTAAAACCCAGGGTATCACATTTTATTTCTTTACAGATTCACAGTTTCACTTTCTTCTTAAAGGAAACATGGTTTATTTAAAAAGATTCTTCTCCTTTCTGTTTTTACAATTTCTTGTAATCGGACACAGTACTGCTACATGTCACGCCACTTGAGCTTCAGATTTTGAGATGATGTCATATGAAGATATTATGAACCTACGTATGGTATGATGGCCCTGTATAGCCACAAGGGGGGGGTCCCAGGGCCGGCCTGGGGGAAAGTCGAGAAAGGCGGCTGCCCTGGGCCTTCGGGATCCCCGCACTCCCTCCTCTCGGCGCCAGGATCCAGCTTTTACCCGACCGGTTGCCATGGCAATGTGACGTCAAATGACATTGTGACGTCATGATGCCATGACACTGACGGAGGAAGGCTGCTGGTCTAGGTAAGTCCTGTTTATTTTTTTTACAGGGGTGGGGTGGGCCACCTTTCAACATGCCGCCTTGGGCCCCGCAAAGTCTATATATTCTTTACACATTGTTGACGACTAGCCCAAGGAAGGATTTCTCCCATCAAGGAGAGTGTAGCCGTGCACTGCATGCATAAGCGTGCCAAAGAGAAGCTGATGCTGCCGGGTCACTTAAAAGTATTTATTGACGTCTGTAAACCATTCAGACAATTGCAGGTACCTCGAGGAGAGAGCTCTGACGCGTTTTGTGCCGACAGGCACTTTGTCAAAGAGTAGCCCAGGCTAGTAAAGGACTCTTCTTCGTCTCCAGCCCACATCTATCCATATTCATATTGTTAGTTGCACTTTTCCCCGTCATACAAACTGTAAATAAATTAAATCCATCGTTTCTACATAATTATTTTGAACTTTGTCATTCACCCTTTTTTGTTGTTGCTCTGAATAGAATCTATGAAACATTCATTGTTTTCTAGTTTAATTTGTAATTTAATTTTTTTATTTCAGTTTCTCACAAATAATTTTCTAATTAAACATCATTTGTAATCCAACCTTTTATTTGTTTCATCCCTCTGGGGGGGGAAGACATTGCAATTCATTTTTACTTCCATTCTGCAGCACATTTTTTTGTATATTATTGCTCAACGCGTGGTAAAGAACACAAGACTACAGAACATTAAGGACCCCTCCTTGAAGTAAAATTGTTACCTCAGCATTTTCCAAGTCGGAGGGCTGGCCATACAGTTCATAAAAGGTAGAGATAAGCGAATCCGTTTCCCAGAATTTCCCGGATTTCTTAGACCAAATCTGTCCTCCCTACCAAAATCTGTCTGTGGATTGGGTACTATAAAATCCAAGCAGATTAATCGGAATCTGCCATTGAATACAATTTGGGTGGATTTTTAAGAATCCGTCCTCTCTCCCCCCTCCAAGCGCAAATGAATAATCCGTCATGTGGGTTGTCAGTGGTAGAAAATCAGAAAAGGGAGGATCGCCCTTTTTGAGACTGAGTCATGGAAATCCATCGAGTTTGCGTATCTTTAGATTTAGTACAGTGCTCTGTGAATTTTGTATTGATACAAAGAGCTGATTTTTAGATACAGGTCCAGGATGTCTGAAGTATCCGCTATATGTAACTAAAAGTATATTGATGAACAAAACTAAGTATACATTTGGTGGATCTCCAAACAATTATAACCACTGATGGTGGTAATGATATGGTGGTCCAGGATATGGTTTGGAGTGGTCCATGATATGGTTTGAGTACCCCTCGTTTAACCCTTTGAGGTCCCGAGGGGCCGCAGCACCAGAGTGCCATGGCCGCTCCGGCAAGTGGCAATCATGGGATTACTTCTTAGCACTCGCGTGATTGCAATCTCACCGCTGTGAGGTGAACAGAAGAGGAGAGTACTCCTCCGGGCCCTCCTGTGTCTCTCCAAAAATAGAAGAGCAAACGGGCATGACTTTGCTACTACATCGTGGGGCCCTCGACATGCCAGCCTTCCAGATATAGTAGCAAAGTCATGGGTCACCCTACGTGTCAATACATCTGCTTCAAGGAAATTCCACCCACACCATGCAATACTGTACAAGTTTTTCCAGAGCGCTCAAGTCAGAGGTATTGATTCTCATTTATACGCTAGTACAGGGGTGCTCAACTCCACAACCTCAAGCCACACTAATAGGTCAGGTTTTCAGGACATCCCTGCTTCAGCACAGGTGACTCAATCTGTCCCTGATTCAGCACGGGTGGCTCAATCAGAGGCTCAGTCTTCGATTGAGCCGCCTGTGCTAAAGCTGGGATATGTTGAAAACCTGACCTGTTGGGGGAGGGGAGGGGGGGGGGGGGGCTTGAGGACTAGATTTGAGCTCCCCTTGCTCTAATGCTATGACGGGCAACCTTCACCCCCTTGTACCTAAAGTGATCTTTTATCAAAGCCCAAATTCGCTACTGAATTCTATTGGTGCCACCCCCCCCCCCCCCAATAAAAAAAACGGATTTCTAAATAACAACAACAAATTTGAACACTATTAAGATATTTATATTTGTTAATATATTGCATTAAATCCAATGCTACTTGGCAGGTCATTTTATATAATCAGATTTAATTATATATCACAGAATCATAACACATTGTACATTACAGTAGCAACACAAAAGAGACACAGTTCACAGCATAACTGTCTCCACAACCTAAAGGGTCAAAAGTTAACCACTTGGTAGCTACTTGGACGTAAAGGCCTTGGGATGCAGGCTGCCCACTACTGCTCTAAACAATCTATGTGTTTAATGAAATTACAAGCAAACCATTACACGCCATGTTGTGTTTTATTTGAACATGTTGTGTTTTATTTGAACATGTTGTGTTTTATTTGAACATATTGTTATTGAGCCAGACTGCCAGACCTGCGGAGGGTAGTGAGAAAGGGAAGGGTTTGACATGCAAGATTACAGGTGCTGGTGACTACATTTAAATGCAGGCACAACCAACATCTGTTGGAAAGAAAGTGAGCAGGAGATAACAATAATATATATACAGTATTATGTATATCCATGGCTGGATAAATAAATAGGAGGATCCAACAGGTTACAAATACTGTGGCATTTGTCACGTGCCAGGGGTACTCAACTCCAGTCCGCAAGACTGAGCCACTGATTGAGCCACCTGTGATATCCTTAAAACCTGACCTGTTGGGGGGGGGGAGTCTTGAAGACTGGAGTTGAGCACCACTGACTTATACCAGACATACTTATACCATACATACTTATACCATACATACTTATACCATACATACTTATACCATACATACTTATACCATACATACTTATACCATACATACTTAGTTATGAATGTATGGTATACCATACATAGTGATACCATACATACTGTACTTATACCATACACACTTATGCCATGCATACTGTACTCATACTATACATACAGTACTTATACCATACATACAGTACTTATACCATACACACTTATTCCATACATACTGTACTTATACTATACATACTGTACTTGTACTATACTTATACCATACATACGGTATTTGTACTATACATACTATACTTATACCATACAGATTGTATTTATACAATACACATTTATACCATACAAGCAAAAAGACAAATCACTGAGATCTATATTGGGAGAGAGCACAGACACATAAGTAGTTAGAGAGCTATGTAAAGTTTCCTATCTGCCAACTAACTTCTAGTCCACAATTGTGATCATGGTTGGACGTACTTCAGCACTTACTCTATCATACAAACAGTCCGGCAAAGGGGAGTACAGAGCCAGGGTTGTATCATGACCATACTATTGCCCTGGAGGTAATTGGCAGACATGGGTGAGGCTGCAACACAAAGGAAGTTATGATATATATATATATATATATATATATATATATGTGCAAGAGCAAAGGAAGCTGAAAATGATGTAGCAACATGTTATAGAGCAAGGGCAACTGCAGTATACGATAGAAGGCAGAGCAGGGAAAGGTAAAGCCAATGTAAGGAGATCAAGCCAAGCTGCCGTATGTATAGGAGAAGTAGAGGGTGCTGCAGTATGTATAGGAGAAGTAGAGGGTGCTGCAGTATGTATAGGAGAAGTAGAGGGAGCTGCAGTATGTATAGGAGAAGTAGAGGGTGCTGCAGTATGTATAGGAGAAGTAGAGGGTGCTGCAGTATGTATAGGAGAAGTAGAGAGTGCTGCAGTATGTATAGGAGAAGTAGAGGGTGCTGCAGTATGTATAGGAGAAGTAGAGGGTGTTGCAGTATGTATAGGAGAAGTAGAGGGTGCTGCAGTATGTATAGGAGAAGTAGAGGGTGCTGCAGTATGTATAGGAGAAGTAGAGGGTGCTGCAGTATGTATAGGAGAAGTAGAGGGTGCTGCAGTATGTATAGGAGAAGTAGAGGGTGCTGCAGTATGTATAGGAGAAGTAGAGGGTGCTGCAGTATGTATAGGAGAAGTAGAAAGTGCTGCAGTATGTATAGGAGAAGTAGAGGGTGCTGCAGTATGTATAGGAGAAGCAGAGGGTGTTGCAGTATGTATAGGAGAAGTAGAGGGTGCTGCAGTATGTATAGGAGAAGTAGAGGGTGCTGCAGTATGTATAGGAGAAGTAGAGGGTGCTGCAGTATGTATAGGAGAAGTAGAGGGAGCTGCAGTATGTATAGGAGAAGTAGAGGGTGCTGCAGTATGTATAGGAGAAGTAGAGGTGCTGCAGTATGTATAGGAGAAGTAGAGGGAGCTGCAGTATGTATAGGAGAAGTAGAGGGTGCTGCAGTATGTATAGGAGAAGTAGAGGGTGCTGCAGTATGTATAGGAGAAGTAGAGGGTGCTGCAGTATGTATAGGAGAAGTAAAGGGTGCTGCAGTATGTATAGGAGAAGTAGAGGTGCTGCAGTATGTATAGGAGAAGTAGAGGGTGCTGCAGTATGTATAGGAGAAGTAGAGGGTGCTGCAGTTTCTGTAGTGTGCGCGGTGGAGTAAATGGAAGTGTAGGAAGCAGTAGTTTCTGTAAAAAAAAAACTGTAGAACAGGAGTGGCTGACTGAGTAAAGGCATTCCCGGTATCAGCTCCTTGTGACCTTGAGCAAGTGATTTTATCTCCCTGTGTCTCAGGCACCAAAAACATAGATTGTAAGCTCCTCTGGGCAGTGACTGTGTCTGTAACAATCCTATGCACAATACTGCTTAACATGCACTATATTATAATTGTGAAGCACTTTGCCTCACATTGGGAGAAAAGTGCTATACAGTATGAAATAAAGTTATTATGAAATTGGCTTATGTTGAAATAGGGAGCAAGCTAAACCAAGGCTTATATAATCAGTGCTCCAGACTAAGTAAAGAAAGTGGTGTTTTATGATGTGCAAGTAAGCAGAGTTAAGGGATGAAGAAAAGTTATTAGAAGCTCAGCAGAGATAAGGTGAGCTGAAGGTTGCAATAGGAAAGGGTGCAGAGGTAAGAGACGTAGAGGGTTTGTATTAGGAGATGGGGAAAAGAATAGGAAAGGCCGTGGTTTAGACTGACAGCATCTGCTGGAATACAAGTAGAATCACTAGCGGGTGGCTTCCTAGGGCTTCTTGTGGAACATGGTAGCTTGAGCTTCACTGTTGGGTTCCGACATAATTTGAATGGGCTTGTTTGACAGAGCTGCTTCTCTCATCTGGTAGTAAACATACTCGTTCTGTCTGAACATTCGCAGCTCCATTTCTGTCTGTGAGCGCATCACCTGTTGAGATAAGTAGGTAAGTGCACAAGTTAGGTGGGAATATTGAAAGCAGCTGAACTTGTCTCACAGACCCTCCTTTTTTTCCCTTACATATCTGAAAACCAAGTCTCCCGATGACCAGGACTGCAGCGGCCCTACGCTGGCATACCATCCGGTTCAGAAAACATGTCGCGGTTTGAGCAAAACACAAAGGGTCCTATTGTATTTATCCAAGTCTCCTGACTGCACAATGACATCCTCGCAAAGGCAATAGGATATTTTCCTTAAATCTGGTGCAATGTTTAGTGTCCCCTGTTAGAAGCCGAACCCAAACTATGTTTTCAGGCATTGGACTATATTGTGCTCAGAGATGCCAAAAAATATGAGAAACAGTTTATTATATCTAGTGCTGATAGTCTGCCAGAGGTTTATGCCATGTCCGAACGGGTATATATTTGCAGCAGAAAGAATGGAGACGGAATGATGCACTGAGATGCAGAATTTGATATATCCTATTTAGTTATGTGCATCCTTTTCTCCCTATCTCCTACTACGGATAATACTCAAAATACAGACTGATGTACACAGGGCAAAGTCCCTTGGTACATGGACACAAAACAAAAAGCACCTGTTTTGCTCCTTGATACACGGTTGGAGATTCCCTAAGTGCTGATGCAGGGTACAGCATCCCGATGTGGTGTCAACTGCTATTCAAGGCAGATGTGTGTGTGATACCCCATATTGGCGCTTATTGAAACCCAGCCGTAGGGGTTATGTATGAAAGTCTCGCAGGTGCACAACCAGGGCAAAAAAGCAACATATCGGTACTGAACAAAGGAAAAACTCCTGTTGCTTTCTCCAAGACCTTTTTCTGTGATAAATCCAGTGCAGTTTTTCAGCTCCAGGTTTGCCCCCAGCTTTGCCTTACTTCACTTAGCAAAGTCCTTCTTCCTGGGATCACCCAAACAGGATGTTTGCCCTGACCTAAGCTAACTGATGAAGATACTGACCTCCAGGTCTTTGGTGATGGGATGGGTAGGTCCATGAGTAACTAGAAGGATAGCATAGGCTTTGCAGATCATCCCATGGCCAACTTCAATGTTCCCAGCATGCCACTGAGTGACGCCAGCTCTCATCACGGCCATGCCAAGCTGGGCATTGTTGGAGTGATAGATTTTCCTGGGAAACAATATGAGGTAAAGAAAATAAGGCATTAAAAGTTTAAAACCCAATTTTTAGCAAATGGTCCTCAGCATGGGCCATGGTTTAACACTGCTTATTTAAACAGGACCAAATGTAGGTGTGTATATATATATATATATATATATATATATATATATATATATATATATATATATACAGTGGTTGACAAATCACCAAAAAATCTACTCGCCACACAAAAAAATCTACTCGCCACCTAGTACCAAACGTGTGCTGCTTGGGCCAATATTTACTCGCCCGGGGGTTAAATCCACTCGCCCGGGGCGAGCAAATGTATAGGTTTGTCGAACACTGTATATATATATATATAAAGCAAGCAGTCAGCACTCTAATGTAAGGCAAAAGGCAGTTGCTAGTCCCATAGGGATCCACATATCATACGAACCAGCCCAAAGACCAGTAAAGAGACAGCAACCAACGAGGGATAATCCAAAATAATCTGTATTGAATGAACAGATACACGAAAGCCAACGTTTCGGTCTCACAGGGAGACCGAAACGTTGGCTTTCGTGTATCTGTTCATTCAATACAGATTATTTTGGATTATCCCTCGTTGGTTGCTGTCTCTTTACTGGTCTTTGGGCTGGTTCGTATGATATATATATATATATACACATATATAACAATGTAAATTATGATCTAAATGTTAATTATGGTATTATATTACCCGTTTGTTACTTTTTTGTTATACTTTTTATTGTGAATCTACCTGCTCATATTTTATGATTATCATTTAACATTTTTCCTTTGATAAAGTTTAAACCTAAAGGATTAATGAATCATCCACCCCCTACCTCCAACAAAAATACCCCCCCCCCCCACCCCCAAAGTAATGGGCAATAGTCCTAATAGTACATGAAATAAAATATACATTACAATAAATAATAACATAATAAAAACGTAGTAATTAAATCCATTGTCACTGTGGCTCTCGAGGCCTCAATGGGGGCCTAGACAGCCACATTGGCAATCAATGTAGACCCTAAATAAATAAAGGTATTACTTACCCCTGCCGATGAAGGTCGGGCGATATTTGGGCCAAACTCGAGATGTGGGTATTAACGCGACCGTTAATAATGCGTTAATTACCGCATCGCGATAATGTTTCTGTCGTAAGCTTCTGTTATAACTATTATTACAGAAGCCTATGATAGAAATATCATTAACCCGTTTGATGCCTGTGGTTACCAAGGAATGCCAAAGGCACCAAAGGGGTTAATAAAAAAAATAAAAAAAAACTACACTACCTAAACTCGTTGGCTACCTTAGTGGCTCCTCATCCTCGGGGTACTGCAATGATTATCTTAAATGACAGTAATGACGCCCATATTTATATATTTTTGGACGGTATTAATTCGGACTTCAATGTATCCGGGCCATACTCTCTATTTAACCTCTTTATTGCCGTAGGGGACGGCGAAGCATCTGGAAGCGAAAAGGATAACATTTTCCAATCTGCTGCACATAAAGACCTAAAAGTTGTCACTGTTCCACTTCTCCTTTCTTACTCACAGGTATCCGTCCACCATCTTCTTTGCGTTGTCTGCAGCCTCTTCAAACATCTGCAGGTAGGACAGCACTTCCGAAGCTATGCTCAAGATCCTTAGCATGTAAATGTTGGTATCTGCCAAGATAGGCTCCTGCCTCTTCAGACATTCACGGCAAAGTTTTACCACCTGTGTATTAATTGAGGGGACAGCACGATTCAAAAGAATATCATTGGAAGAAATGATGTTGAAGAATGCAGTTTTCTAATCAACAAGATTAGAATATCCTCCTGGCAGTCTACTTCCTCATGACAAGCACGAGAACCAAATTGGAGTTTGTGAGCCCATTAAAGTCTCTTCTTCAAGACCAGAAGATACTTTTAAGATCACAAACTCTAATGCAATAACATCTATGAACAACTGACCTCATAAAATCATTATTCATTTTATAAAGCTGCAAGTCTAGATATCTCTGGCCATGCTTACTAAGCAGTATTCTGCCAGAAAGCACACTGTGACTCTCGAAGACAACTTACAGCGCACTAACTTGAATCTCTTCCAGAGCTAGAAGGTGCCTTATTGCGCAAGACAGCTTAGTAAAGTAATTATGACCCCTAGTGTTTTCAAGGACCAATACCAGTAGCCCCGTCCTACAGAAAAAAGCCTGTTTCTAACCCACTGACATTAAAGTTAGGACCCTGGTCATAATCCTCTAAGTCAGAGGTCCCCAACTCCATCCTCAAGGACCGCTAACAGTGCAGGATTTAAGGATAGCCTCTCATTAGCACAGGCGGCCCAATTATTTTGACTGATCCACCTCTGCTCTAGCAGGGGTATCCGTAAAACCTGCACTGGTAGTGGTCCTTGAGGACTGGAGTTGGGGACCTCTGCAGTGAAGACTGGAACACTAAGACCCACTGTGTACTGAATGGAGTTATAATATTGTGATTGGATCAGCCAGGTGTCATAAGCTCCCTTTTATGACCTTGGGCAAGTCACTCCATCTCTGCGCCTCAGCTAGGGGCGGATTTCCCATAAGGTCGAGTACATTATAGCACAGAGCGGCAATTTTGGGGGGAGGAAATGTGTGTGCGTGTGAGAGAATCTTACCTTTTCCAGAGTGAGCCCCCTGCTGTAGCGTCATAAAATGATGCAGCGATTACGCGTTGCCATGACAATGCAACGCCACAGGACAATGTGTTGCCATGACAACGCCGAGTCACAAGCCATCATGACGTATCTACGTTAGGGAGGAGGGCTGCCCCTGAGCCTACAAGCTTCAAAAATGTAAGTCCGCTACTGGCCTCAGCCACTAAAATTAGATTGTAAGCTCTGCAGGTCTGGGACCACTGTGCCTGCAAACTTCTATGTACAGCACTGCGAACACTGTCAGCCCTATATCAGAGGGGGAAATTAGTGAAAATAGATTTTCAGCGGAGAGTGTCACCAAGTGCCCGTTATTACTTCTGTCACTGAGATGTGCTATAACTGTGTGTAGCCTTCAGATTATATTAGTTTCAGGCTAAATTATCTGTGTGAGAAACAGCAGAGTAGGGGGTGATCACAGGACCATACTAATTGAGTGAAGTAATTAAATACATAAATAAGGTAATCAAGAGATGGGTGCAAACTGTGAACTGAAAAGTGAATCAGAAAAAGTGAAGGGAAACACAAAATGGATGTGCCCCCTAAAAGAATTCACTTAAATGCACACCAAACTAGTGTAAAAATTAACTTTTAATAAATTTACATAAAACATATATTACCAAAGTAATGTGTAATGTGAATTAAAAATATATTAAATTAACGCTATCAAGCATCCGTGTCGTCAATTATAAAGTCATACTATCCCAGATAACCACTTGATGTTGGTGGGATATACAGGACAGAGGATGCTAAAAGTCAGGGTGTTAGCCCCTCTGGAACAACAGTGAGACCAATAGTAGGAGTATATAGATGTTCTCAAGTGAGTGGCCAACGGGTTAAATATCCAGCTTCCTTGCTAAATTAGCAAGCACTGCGCACTACAATAGAGACTTTAGTGTGTTAGAGTAAGAGTGCTTGAGTGATAAAGCTGGTACATACAGTGATGATGATGGTACAAACACTGCATCATGGAACTGCCAGACACAGCAGTGCTGGGGTGAATTCACAGTGATAAACTGTGAAAACGCCTCACATAAAGTGCAAGGAAAGCAGGCACACTCCCTATAAAATTAAATAAATAAATGAATAACAGCCAAGGTCTACACAGTTAGAACCAGGAGACTGCAAACACTACATTAAAACAGCTCCAAGTAGGAGACTGACAACATTGCGCGTCCAACGCGCGTTTCCCTCCAGCAAAGGAGCTTCTTCAGGGACAAATTTGTGTTTCCCTTCACTTTATCTAAATTATCTGTGTACATTATCTGTGCCTACTTGATAGATATTTAATGCAGACATATTTTTTATAAGGTTGGGAAAAGAGAGACATGTTATTCTTGAGCATGCATGGGGACTGTATTTCAGCCTCCTGTTCTAGTAGACAGGGCCGCCGACAGGGGGGAGAGCCGGGACAAGCGTCCCGGGCCCGCTGGCTGTCGGAGGCCTGCTGGCCATCCCTGGAGTTGGGTCTGGCCAGAGGTACAGGTATTTAAAGTATCCAGTAGCGTATATACTTCACAAAACACTGATCTATACCACACGTAAAGAGATACCCATGATTCAGGCTCTGGATGAATTTTCAAAAATACTTTATGGCACTCATAAGCAACAACATTTTGGGGCTTAAACAACTCCGGGGGAAAAATACGAACTTGGGCAAGTTTGCACATGTCTAAGCATGAGCTAAAAAGGTGACATCCATACTCTCAATTATAGATGTGAACAGTAGATGGCGCTATGACAATTTACAATACAAGAATACAATACCTGTAAATCCTTTCTTTAAACATGAATACTAACTCAAAATAAGTGCTACTTGTCAATTATAAATGGGCTAATAAGATTAATTATTTCCTACTTCGGTGAAGGAAATTTTGGTTAAAAGGGCTTTAAAGACTATAATATTTATATGCATTATGTGTAAAAATGATGATTGAATGAAAAGCAACACAGTTCATAGTCACAACACAACACCCCATCCTACCATATACCTTAAATTCACACTCATGTTCATCTCACTCATACACACATCCCTTGTATTTTATAGAATTCAATTGTTTCACCTTCTACACAAAAATAAATCAAGTGAATTGATAGCTTACGAGTATTGTATGTATGTATATCTTTATTTATATAGTAAGAAAACGGAGTAAGGTAGCGCTAGATCTAAAAAATATGAGTGCTAATCACTAAAGCGAGTGTTATGTAAATAGCCTAATATTCTCTGGAATACAAGAATATAGGCGGCTGCCTGTGATATAACTCTGACCCCCAGGTCAGAGGAACAAGTATGTGAAGGAAGTGTTTATATCTCTGGCACCCAACACATATAAATATATGCAAAAGTAAAGGATGTATACAACCAGGACTGGCAGGTAGTGCGAATCCAAAGATGTGCTCAAATCGGTGAGGAAATCGTTACATGAAATAAAAACAAACAGAATACAATACGCTATGTATTCTGTTTGTTTTTATTTCATTTAACGATTTCCTCACCGATTGGAGCACATCTTTGGATTCTGGTTGTATATATCCTTTACTTTTGCATATATTTATATGTGTTGGGCGCTAGAGATATAAACAATTTATTTATATAGCACCATTATTATTGCTAAAATAAAGCTATGTCATGTTAGCATTTCGTTTGTTATTGCCGCTGCTTTGCGAAGCACGTGGCATCTTCCTTAGACTGAAAGTAATTCTACTCACCTGATGGTACCCGCCTTCAGAACGGGCATTGTCTATTTTTTCCATGGTATCTTTTGAAAACTGTATAACTTCCTTTACCTCATTGTCCGTTGGCTGTGAGAAGAAGAGAAAATACAGTATATAATTTCCTTTGACAAAGGACTTCACACTTGCCAATTTCCAAACCGGTCAACTTTTTGCAGCCAATTACATCCACTTATCCATATGGAGGTAGATTGCACAATGTAGATGCTACTTCATACCCTAGTTTGGTTCAGTGAAATAGTCTGGCAGTGCAATACGCAGGTTCCGTATGAAAGTCTTGATATGTTGTGTAGAGAGGGAGCAGGAGAGAATAGGGCATGATTCATGAGTCAGTAATTAGCAAAAGAGGCCAATATGCTTTTCTTAAGCTGATCCCAATAATACTTTCAGCGGGAACCTACTTTTCCATGATAATAGAGGGAAACAAAGAGGAGCAGGCCCATAATAACACTATTAAAGTTTGCTTGTACAATACATAAAGCTATTTGTACACTATGTAAGAATGCTATGTTAAATATGTTTATTTACAATGCAGTTTGTAGTCATGATGCGTTAGGGTTTAGTGTAATGCAGGTATAATGAGATTACAGTGGTATGGTTCATAATGCAGGTTTTTATAATGCTCTGCATAATGGATTCAAGTATGTTAAGATTATAAATCCCCATTAACGAGTTTTCTATCTTCGCTAGCAAAAAAACAAATTGGCCTGCACCACAGCTCTCTATTGTCACAGTACCAATTAATACTGTCTCCAGTCTAACCAGACATAACTAATATGTAAAGTTCCTTTTGTAAGCTGTTTATTGTCAGACATTAAATTTAGAAACAAATATCCGTGCCAAACATCATATTCGTTCTTATTGAAGAGCATGACATGGCTCACAAGTCCATATCTAGTGTATGAATGAGCTCTGGGGACTTTATTATGCACGTAAGAACTTTCTAATTAGTGACAAAATAGCATCACTCCATTCACAAACATACATTGGACAGCGATCACATATTAATGTACCTTACTTTCGCCTTCTTTCATAGCCAAAAACAAGTCATCTTTGCTGCGCTTGGTGCAGTGCTCACATGTACAGTCAAAGTAATACTGTTTCTTCAGCTGCTTCCTTCTATCTTCACTCAGATTGAGGAAATCTACATAGGAGACACTTAGCTCCTCTCCTTTGTTGATTTTACCAAGTGAACGCAGCTCAATTCTGTTATCAAATAAGCAGGAAACAAGAGTCAAAACCATCCCTGCTGGAGACCTGAAGGAGCCTGAAACGGTTCTTCACGTATTGACATGATATAAATATTTTATAAATGTTAGTTGTGAATTGGATATACATGCCTCATAAACACGATGGACTGATCATTTCTCCAAACATTCATAGTTACAAAAAATTCCCAGCCCTCCAAATCAGTAATTAGGTTAGAACGTTTCTGAGCAAAGGCAAAGTTGGTGTTAATAGTACAGTAATTGTCCAGGATGCGTATTTTGTTTTGTACCTTTTATCGTTTTGAAGTATTCGTTTAAACAGTAAACGTTGAAATACTATTGCCAATATATATAAGAATATATAGGAATACTATTGCCAATATATATATATATATATATATATAAGAAGCATAATGCACTAATGAGATCAAATCCCCATATATATTAAATATTGTTTATTTCTACGATGCTTTGATATTCATACTTCTCACACTCAGTAGCCTGGTTTACAGATGGTTTGCTGCCACACAAGTATAACGTGGCTATTATATTTGAGATTAGACTTTACCAGAATAGAAGAGAAAGGTGACTATGTGAGTGATTAGCTAAACCTACTTGGGTACAATGTTTATGGTTCTACTACATTATAGAGGTGGAATGAACCATTGTCACAAAAAAAGACCAAAGACCACCAGAGTGAGGTTTGGGCTTTGTATACTATTTCAGTGGAATAATTATATGGATTCGACGTGAAATACATGATGAAAAGATTACCAACAGGAAGTCCTATGCCTTCCTTCCAATGAGTGAGATTCATCCTAAATGATTGGGACTTATTAAGACTAAAAAAAGAAAACTGGAACCAGCAAAAAGCAACTTGGGATGCCCCTAGGTAGTGGGGACTGGGAGAAAAAGAACAGCAAAAAGTGGGTGTTACAGGCAAAATATCCTAGTCAAGGAACAGCATAACATACAGAGGGAGCCAAGCGCACCAACAAATGGTAAAGATAGAATTAATGCAAAAAAGTAATTCACCGACTATACAAGTCAAAGTATCCAACGTTTCGGTGCGGTGCACCTTCATCAGACTTGTATAATCATTAAATGACTTTTTTTTTGCATTAATTCTATCTTTCCCATTTTTTGGTGTGCTTGGCTCCCTCTGTATGACATATTAAGACTGCCAGTATATTTAATGAAAGGATTCTGTCTGAAATCTCATTTTAAGCACCTTAAACAAAAGTTGCTTTCAATGGAAATATACTTTTAATAGACAGGTGAAGACATAGATGAGGTTTGCTGCTACACATTAATCGTCCACAGCCACTATGATTGAAAGGAGATCAATCAACCCTATACTATAAGTCTGAACCCTACCATCTGTTAGCTATGAATAACTACACAGTCCAAATAGCTGGTTTAGTCTCTATGGCCAGCCTGCTACAGTACGATGCATAGGCCAGCAATTGTTACACGGGGCAGCTGTTGGTTACACATGAGAAGATACTTGGCAACCCTGATAATGTCAACTTTAGAAGGATATAACAAAAATACAAAACATATTCTTCACAAAAGGCATGTTTAGTTTTATGCAAGGCCTTAGACAGAACCATGCATTCAATCAAATGCCATTCAAACGATCTTCTTTTATGATGCCGGTAGGGCTAGCCAGTGAAACAGAACGGACACACACAATGCAGAGTATTCAGCAAAGAAAATATATGGGGGTCATGAATTACATTTTCTGGCTGCAAGATTGCGGGGCAAATGGGACAAAAACTAGCACCAGATGCATCATTGAAAAGTACCACTGAGAGCAATCAAATCTCTTTCTTTAATGAATCTGGGGACATTTCCTGCACCCCTTGCAGGCAGGAGACTTTGAGGAAGAATCACTAATGCATTTTGACAGGAAGATTTGACGAACACATTTTTAAACACTTTCTGCAGGGAAAAGTAAAAAAACAAATAGAAGTTTGCATGGCTGTGAGTCAGCATTTCAAATAAACATAGATTCAAACCATCCTCCTGGTTAACTCTGGCATCATTAAAGTGCAAAATCTCATTCATCTAACACAGGGGCGGCGAACTCCTGTCCTCACTGGCCACCAACAGGTCAGGTTTTAAGGATATCCCTGCTTCAGCACAGGTGGTGCAGTCAAAGACTGCATATCCTTAAAACCTGACCTGTGAGGACTGGAGTTGGCCATCCCTGATCTAAAGCATTCAGCTTATACAATCATATGGTAGACATATATATTTATCTAATAAGTTTAGTATTCTATTCACTGTTAATAAGGTGCATTAGTAGATCAGGAACAGTTTACCGAACAAGGTTTATCCAAATTTCTTTTGGTGCGCAAACATTATCTATATTATACGTGGGAGTCCATGCTTTCAGATGATGAAGAACACATGATAACCGTTTGAGTGCTCACTACATATTGAGACAGGAGGTGCAATACTTAGAGAAGGGAAAGAGGATTAGAATGGGATGGTGAGGTTTGGTAGGAGGAATATTAATATCTATTTCACACAATGTGCAATCTCAGGTGAATCCAAAGTATGTAGGGTAGGATGGAGAGCAGTCACAGGCACCGAGCCCAATGTAAGTTACTGATTCAACATGGGAGGGAGTGTGAGGGGCTGCAAGGTCAAACAATGCTTGCGATATCCACCCACCTCATCTGTGTGTGAAACAATGATCTAACAGCCTCATGACTGAAAAACAAAACAAGAGTCTGCAATGCACACGTGTACAAGTAGGTCCATTGTAACGTGTCACAACCTACAAAGAACGTCATTTGTCTGGGTCCAGTATGGGAATACAAGTACAAGTGGGAATGCAATGATAGTAACGATGTCCCTGCGCTATTCTACAATAAGAATAGTACTTATATACTCTCTGGTGAGCAAGATCTGTATCGGGAGCAAGAAGAAGAAGAGTAGCGTGCCGTCTGTTCCAGGTCAACGTGATTTATTTCACCTCTCCAGAATCACGCCAAAACCGGAGGAGAAATAAATCACTTTGGACTTTGGTCTTCTTCTTCTTCTCAAGCGCCCAAACTGGGGCTTTCAGAATTAGGGTGATGCATTGTCAGCAATTTACAATATGCAACACTTTAACACCAAGCAATAAGGAAGCCCTGCACCAGAGTGCCTAAAACATGCTAATAGAATCGTTAGATTGTAAGCTCTTCGGGGCAGGGACTCCAATGCCTATTGTTTTAAGACTCAAGCGCATTATGTGTTGGAATATTATGTCACGTGTATTGCAAAGCCCTATGTACATGGATGGCGCTATATAAATAAAGATATACACACATTAGAATATATTCATTTCTGCACATTTTATTGTGTCAATACAAGAAAGAAAGTGGTTTCGAATGTATAACACCAGATAAACAAGATAGAACACTTGGTGTTGTGGTTTATGTGTTGGTCATCAATACGCATATATTTTAGTTCAGCTTCCAATTGCTGGCACTTACGCTCCATGTAAAACAAATCGTCTATCTCTCCGTGCCTTTCTGGGATACACTTGAAAAATGTTTACATCCCAATGTATTTTTGCTGCCGCTAAGTTTCTAACAATGTACTGTATGCTGATGTTACGGGTAGGATATTAAATATCTGACACTGAATGCTTATAAAGTCAGCCCTGAACCTTACACATCACGAGCAGCTGATTTACATTCTAGATATATACCTTTTATTCATAACATATTGGTACAGTTGCCCATGCAAACCATTTTTAGATTGATCAAAGCGCAAATAGTTTCAAATCAATGGAGAAAGGGATGGGTGCTTGTTATATATCATTGTGAGTTTGTCTTGACCTTTCAGTTCCCCTGTATGTTAAAAGTGAAATTCACTAAATAGTGGAGTAGTGAAACCCTGAGCCACGCATTACTGACTGTACAATCTTTAATGATTATTTCAGACTTAAGATACTTGCAAGCATGGGCGCAAAAGCTTAACTGCAAAAAGCACAATACTCTGAAATATACCATACATATTGCTGTTGATAGTGGCTGGTAAGAGGCTCATCCTTTAATAAATTAATCCTAAAATACATTATATCGTGAGCTTACTAGTTCATGAATTATTCTATAGTTTTCTTAAGGAAATGGAAATGAAGTACTATTATGGTGGAGTTGTAATATAGCGTTTTAATATACGGTTGATCACATGTAAACACTGTACGCTGTGATTGAGTGGGCCACTGGTTCTGATGTAATACAATACTACATGGGTAATGTCCTAAGTTGCAATGTTGTACACCAGCTGTACACCTGCGTTATATTGGGAGATGCATCAGTAAAAATAGTCCATTCTTTTCAATGCGTGTGAATTCCCATAGGCAGAAAGCTAAACACCTGCTGCATGCTGTCAGCCACCAGTAACCAAGCTAAGACCAGCTGTCAGCTATTCATTTAGCAGGGACGTGCCGATCAGAGGACAAATCAATGCATGAAATGTCATGTAAATGTCAAGGGATAAGTGCCCAAAGAAGACTGCTTATAAACTCACTTTGTCACCATTTGCTGAACTAACTCACTAATGGATATAGTAGGATATTTATACATCACAGATGTCAGCATCAAAATGCGGCCAAAAGTTTGCTCGGAATTGACTAATACGCGTACTGGAAGTGTGGCCCACGGGTCTGTTGACTTTAGCTAGTAGTGGTGACCCTATGGCAGGAGTTTTTATATTGAGAGACTTCCTCCCCCACCCACTGACTGATCTTTACAACAATTATCTTATATTTCTACTACATTGAACAAAATAACATATTTTCCATATTTAAGGTCATTACTAAGAAGTGCTAGTCCATAAGGCACCTTCTTACACGGCTTAGTAAATATGGCCCTTTATGGGTCTCTTGCAGCACAGAAGGCGTCTTATGGATTAACACCGCTTAGTAAATATATCTTGTGATGTAGCACCGAGTTAAAGGTTTGACTTAAACATTTCTAAACTGAATTGTGGGCCATCAAATACTAATTAATTTATTTTGTAAAAGGCTTGTTTTTCTGATCAGAGAACTCCTATTGAAGCCCTGATCGGTACTATCACAGTTGAATTAATAACCCTCTGCAGTTGAAAAATGATACTACATTTTGCAAGAGTTTATACTCCAGAATCTCTAGAATCTCTACTGTACATAGCACCTGACGGGACATGTTAATGAGCACACACCTCTTCTACAATGACAAGGTTCTGAGAACATGGAAGTTATTCTGTCCATTGGTTGTGCCAGGGGTGCGTAAGCCCACTCACTACAGGCTTTGTTGCTGCCACACAGTACTATGCATTTACAAGGATAGGGCTAAGAACAGAACCAGTTACTGGGTCCAATATGACTTAACCTGAACAGTGGCCTCGACCTCTAGTAAATCTTTTTAAAGTGTTCCCACTAACCATGTTATAACCACTAACATGGTTATAATGTATGTATAATTGAGAAATAAAAATCGTTTGTATGTGTATATCTGCATACAGTACATAAGGTGGCTTGTCATGAAGAAGAGAAATGACTGACATTTTGAATTATACCTGTACTTATGTTTATTTATTTCGACATTTTTTCTAAAGCGTTACCCACCACGAAACTCAGTACTAGAGCATATGTAGGAACTTAGGGGGGGGGGGCCATCCCAGACCTACAACCCGGAACTACCGAAAACATGTAGGGGAATGACGAGGAAGACCAACGAAGACCAGAAAGCACAAATGGGAGCAGGAAAGCTGGTTGATATTGATGATTGATGCGTAACAATTAAATGTATAAAGTTGGCACCAAATTTACTACAGGTATATGCAAACAAAACATGTCACATGTTGTTCCAGTAATGCAAGATTAGACAATAATGCACTTACTTGCCATTGTTGAATATAACAGTGCAGTTCGGCCAGCAGTCATGGTTAATAAGACAGAGGTTTGGGAAAATTCCTACGCCAACAGCCTGGAGACCTCGTTGGTCACTCAAAGTAAAACCATTGCAGCTTATCTGTGAGTCCATAGAAGAAGAATGGTTTCTTATGAACAATAAAAAACAAAATGCAGGTAAATGTGATACCTTTTAGAAAGTTACAGATGCTATAAGAAAACAGCACGGTTTCTTGACCACAAAGGCCCCTCCTCCCGGCATATGTTGTTATTAATCTGTTAGTGAAGATATTGATGCTTTCATTACCCAAGCAAAATGATTATGTTGGTTACATTAAAAAAAAAAAAAGTTTTATGTATCAAAGAAACATAACTAAAATTTTGGGACAGAGGAACTCTTACAAGCTTACCTCATAACTCTAGAGCAAGGGGTAGAGTAAGAGAGTAAGAGGGTTCAGTGGCACAATAAGAGGTTCTGTAAGAGAGTACCGTGGGTTAAGTTGCAAGGGGAAATTATTTCTTGTCAGTGATTGTTTTGCACATCTCTACCCCTGTCCATTACAATGAGTGTTTCTATTGTCACTTATAGCAGATTAGTGTAAGAGATTGTGTGTCAGAAATAACCTACATGGACTTCCCTCCCAAGGGCCCATCAAATACATACCACTCCGAAGATATGAGAGATGTAATGCATGCCAAACTGTTGACTCTGAGTTGGCCAGTAGTCAAGAAAGTTCTGAACATCTTCCATGAGTCCCTTCTTTCCCTCTTCTTCAAAGTTGTCTACATGGTTCTGCAAATCATCAATGGAGACTAAACATCCCTCGGGCAGGCCACCTCCTTCTCTTTGAATCCTCCATAAAATTCTAGCAGCGAGCCTGGTTACAGCACAACAGAGAAAAATATTTACACAGAGAAGGCATGCCATCTCATATACTACTCAACTGCACATTTAACGCATAATGTGCTGTGACATTGAAAAGGGTACGTACTAACATACTATGTTACTATTGTGTTACAATCTGATGGAGCTAGTCAGAGAACAGTCTCTTAAGTACCATCAAGTAAGCGGGAAAGTCAATAAGCATTAAGCACACTGTGTAAAGTTACATGCAAATTAATTCCGGGGCACAGTCAGGAACGGGGTTGGGCGACCTAGTGAAGCTGATGGAGCCAGGTAGGAGCACATCCACTGGGCAAGTCTCTCTCTCTTGCACCTGAAACCACTAGGGATCGATTAACGGGGCAACGAGGAAGGAGTCCATCAGTTACACTAGTCATGGTCTACAGCAGGGGTGCTCAACTCCAGCCCTCAAGCCCCCCAACAGGTCAGGTTTTTAGGATATCCCTGCTTCAGCACATGGGGTTCAATCAGTTCCTGCTTCAGCTTTGACTGAGCCTCTGATTGAACCACCTGTGCTGAAGCTGGGGTATCCTGAAAACCTGACCTGTTGGGGGAGCTTGAGGGCTGGAGTTGAGCGCCCCTGGTCTAAAGTAATATAGTTGTGATTTTAAGAAGCAACATTCCGCGCTTGGGGGCGATAGCCAGACAGAAGCCCGGGGGAGTTGAGCCTTAACATGAATTTAGGCACCAGAGTGGCCATGGCAGGGAGAAACAGTTTTCTTTTTTTGTATCAGGCCCTACACTAGCTATGCCACGGTATCTTGCACACGACTTGTTGCTAAAGAGTCCAAAGTCCATTTTATCAAGGTAAAAAAAAAAAATAATTGTAATTATGTCACCTATATTTTTGTGGAGAAACTAAGTTCCGGCACAATTTTTTTAGCGACCAAACGAAACTTCACATAGTGATGATGAAATGATCAGGAATGAGGCCGGAGGAATGACTGGGAGGGGATAAATGTTTATGCTGCTACATTTCATTATTTACATCTGCATTATTTATTGTATTTTAGATATAAATCATTTTTTTTTCCATTGCGTGGTTGCTCTAAGTACGTTTATCATACACTATTATTATTATATTTATAGTATACAACTCTGAGGTATCTGAGTGTTTCTGAGGGGGCCTATTTTTCCTCCCTATTCATTACATATTTGCCTTTTAATCGGCATGCGATAGCATCTTTATAATATTATTTATATGTAGTATTATTATTATTATTATTTTATTGTATTTTTTTGTTGCTTGTTTTTTAGTACCTAAGTTTTGTTTTGTGTTCTGGCCGGATGGAATGAAAATGAGTCGATGGAGATCCCTTACCTGATGTTTTCATTTGGGACTTTCGCATACTTCTTGATGGCTGCACACTCAGTTTTGTGATTAACCCAGGAGTCCTTCTGACAGGTTCGATCACAGTAGTGGGCAAATTTGCACTGTCCACAACGCTGGAGTTTTTCTTGCCTCTTAAAGCATGTATGACACACGCAGTGGGTGAAGCTGAAAAGAGATAATGTGCCATTTAGTAAGGAGGGCTGTTCCATCAGACACCTTGCTGTTTGGCTTTGTCAATGCTTTTTGTGGGCACACACAGCAAGAGCTAATCTTACAAAGACAAGCAAAGTACATAACACACATTAGATGGATGACAGATTTTTACATGGCGTGAATAGAATTTCTATTTTTCCCTTCACCAGCTGCTTTGGATTGCTCAGTTCCAGAGTGACTACAATCCTAATATATATATATATATATATATATATATATATATATATATATATATATATATATATATATATAGCATAATCATTCAAATAAAATAAAAAAGTAAAATAGTAGTTGTGTGCGTGTACAGATTAAATCATGGACAGGAAGGGGTAAGGTTTACATTATTTATTAGTGGGAAGGTCAGTCTGATTGTGGGAACCGTCAACAACTTAAGGGCTGGTGACCTGGATCGCAGGGGAGACAACAGGCTACAAAGGGTTTCACCCCTGAGATAGGCAACTAAATTAGAAGAAGGAGCAAAAGGTGGTGGATATAGGCCAGGAAGCTGGGAAATTTAGTAGAAAAGGAAAAAGCGGGGAGGAGATATGTGGTCTCCCCCACAATCCAGTCCACGTTCTCTATCCATTTACAGTTTAGAAGATATTGGGTCTTTAATCACCCCAATAGTAATGGAATCCCATCGCTGCCAGATAGGCCTGTAACACAACACAGTGCAGAGCAACACAACGCATGAACAGTGAAAGGATTAAGCAGCAATCCCCTTAAAAAAAAACGGAACCAGGGGTCCTCAAAAGCTGAACTACGCTACTCTCAGATCAGAGATTAAGCTTCAGATTTACTTGTAAAGAAAACAAGATGGCAGCCGAGTAACACAGTAGAAAGCTATTATACAGTATCTAAAATATATTATAAAAATAATTGCGCGGCATGGATTGCTGATTTAACACTATGGGCCTGATCCACAAAGCAAGTCGAGGCTCATAACGTCATGTTACTGTATGAAGATCCCTAACGGCCGTTATGTAGTTAACACTAGCCAACAAAGCTCATTATACTGTATGTGTTCTGGCCCAAGCACACCCTGATAGATGCGTAGGGACAGGTAGGTTAATTTAATCCCATATATCAAGCAAGGGAACCTTCTTACTTGCTGAAGTGTTTATTTGGGGCAACAACATACAAATAAAAAGGGGGGAAAGTACTGAGGGAACACTGGGACATGGGAGGGGAAGGAGAGCTATGAGGGAAGTGGGATAAATGCAGGATATAGGGAGAGGTCAAAATCAGTCACTTTACCAGGATAGGAGAGATGACTGCTCAGGATGGCTGCTGGTACTAAAATACAGCATGCTGGTCTGGGCTGATGGGAAATTAACTGGGACAATACCACCTGGCAAGGGGAGGGGGAGCAGTCTATCCTGGTAAAAAGGCAGAGGGGTTGCCAAGGCAACTGGCTGAAGCCAAGAAACCCACAAGGGGTCGCAACATTGTTACAACAGCTGGCTGAGGAGTGCTGGCAGCCTGAAGACAGAGAAAACACAATCCTGTTCCAGGACCATATGTGAAAATAGCGTCCGTTATTGATTCTTTTAGTATAGGTTTAGCGCCATGTTAAATTAGCCCTGCCTCGTGTCACACCTGTCTTATCTAATCTAAAGGTATCGTTAGCTCCCTCCAGACCCTGAGATATGGGTTTTGCTGGAGAGGGAGAGAGACACGTGCACAAAATGTATCACACACCTGAGATATCTGGGATATATGCTAACAGGATATGCAAAGTATATTTAAACTAGCTGCGTAACACAAACCCTGTTTAAACCCTGTTTTTAATTCATACTTTTTAATCAAAGATTTCTCTAAACACGCAGTTGTCAATTTCTGTGTTCTTTTCCGACACTACACTAAGTGAATCAAACGAACTAACTCTTGATGGAGTAACATATAATTGTCCATGACTAAAAACAGGCTTAGGTAGGTAAAGGAATATTTTAGCAAAAGTTTGGCCTTGTTACATAGTTAAATAGTTACTTAGTAGATGAGGTTGAAAAAAGACATGCGCCCATCAAGTTCAACCTGTGCTAAATTTAGACAACAGATACTTTATCTTATATCTATACTTACATATTTGTCCAGAGGAAGGCAAACAAAAAACCCCAGTGACATATCATCCAAAGATATCTCATAAGGGGAAAAATAAATTCCTTCCTGACTCCAAGAATTGGCAATCTGATTACTCCCTTGATCAACATCCTTCCCATGTATACTTATTTGGTATATCCCTGTATACCTTTCCTTTCTAAAAATATGTCTAACCTTTTTTTGGACAAATCTATTGTATCTGCCATCACATTCTCCATGGGGTAATAAATTCCACATTTTAACTACCCTTACTGTAAAGAACCCTTTCCTTTGTTGCTGGTGAAATCTCCTTTCCTCCAACCGTAAGGGATGGTCCCGGAGTCCTTTGTACTGCCTTTGGGATGAATAGTTCTTTTGAAAGCTCCTTGTACTGTCCCTGAATATATTTGTATATAGTTATCATATCCCCTCTAAGGCGCCTCTTTTCTAATGTAAATAAATCTAATATAGCTAGCCTCTCTTCATAAATTAGATTGTCCATCTCCTTTATTAATTTGGTGGCTCATCACTGCACTCTCTCTAGTTCCATAATGTCTTTTCTTAGGATTGGTGCCCAAATTGTACTCCATATTCAAGGTGTGGTCTAACAAATGCTTTATAAATGGGCATCATTATGTTTACTTCCCTTCCATCCATTGCCCGTTTGATGCAAGATAAGATCTTTTTTGCCTTTGCAGCTACTGCATGACTTTGGGCACTATTGCTAAGCCTGATGTCTACAAGCACTCCTTGTGACATTGATTGGAATTGAAAAAGCCAATCGTATGGGAAATTGCTTTAGTTTGAAACTGAATGTTACATTTGTGTCTGATGGAATGAGTAGGATTCTTGGAAGAAGTAATGTGTCTGAGATTGCTGCACCGATCACTTTTGCATCGATTATGTGTGTTTGTTTTTGAGTAACATTAAGTCGTGTACCATTACATACTCTTATGAATGGCATTAGGTTTCTAAGGCCTCGGCCATGTTACCTGCTGGCGTGTCGGGGGCGGGCCAGTGACGTCACGGAGCTGGTTCGCCCTCATTGGGCGAACTGCTCACGTGACCGGGCCTGCGCGCCGGCAAGCGGGGAAATCTAAAATTCTGGTACGACCTACACTTCCGCAAGCGCTTGCGGAAGCGTAGGCGAGCCCCTACTAAAGCCGCTCTAATTGCGGCTGTAGGGGCTCAGTGCTGAGCGGGAGCGCGCCTCAGCACGCCTCCGCCAGCAAGCATCAACCATGGACGAGGCCTAAGGAGCATGATAACAGCTCCTACTTTAAGTTTCAGTTCATGAGGAAGCATTCTGGTTGGAGTAAGACTGTTTAAGAATTATTTCGGGAATGCAAGTTAATCAGCGGTACCATCACTCGCAATAGTATCGACGCTTTGCTGAAGCAATCTGTAGGAAGATAATATTATATAAGTATTATAAGTATCTACCCAATTTGTCAGGTTTTTTTTATACAACCACATTGCGGTCTTATAATCATTACCTAACGCTTTGCGTTATATTACAAAATATTAATAATTTTGTTGGCAACATCCATACCATGTTGAACACACAGGTTCTCATTCGATCACCAAAGTTAAGCAACATCGAGCGTGGTTAGTACTTGAATGGGTGACTGCTTGGGAACAGTATTTTTTGTTTTCCTATATAGATTTTTTCAGACATTGTTAGCTTTTTATATATATTTAAATTACTCCTATTAGCATATATCCCTGGCAACTCAGGTGCACTCCTCTTTGTGTATAGGTATCTTTCCATGTGTTGTTTGAAGGTCTGTGGGGCGGGAGGGGGGTGGGGGGAGAAATATTAGCACTTGGGACTCTCTCGCGCTCTCTCAAGTAACGCATCATTATATCCATGCGTTAGCTTTAACAGAGCTCAGTGGGTAGGCATTGTAAGGGCTCGCTCAGACAGGCTGCTACGGCAACTTGCTAGTGTTCGCGCCCCCGCCACTCGCTCCTGCAGCACAGCGATCTGTGCTCAAACTGCAGGAGGTAGATCGCGGCGTTTGGGGGCGTGGCGGGGGCGTGTAATGAACGCGTCACAGAGCTGGTTCTCCTTTATTGGCAGAACCAGCTCGCGTCACGCGACTGTAACCCCAAATTTCAATTTGGGCTGTGCCGGCAAAATGTCGTAGCAACAACGCTGCACTTTGCCGCTGGTGGAGTTTTCAAACAACCCAAATTTGCGACGGACGTGCGCATGTCGCATCACCTTCTGTCTGAGCTCAGCCTTAGAAAGAACACCTCTTTTACATATCAATAGCACTAAAGTCCATTATACAGTAGCCAATGAAAGGGTAATTTTGCATCTGAAAACAGCACTTAATACTGCGTTAGTGAGCTTTAAAGATACCCGTTAGCACTTAACAAGTAACGCCTCACTAAGTCAGAGCTAACGGAGCTTTGTCGAACTGGGCCTAAAATTGTCGACTGATGTAGCATTATCCAGTAATGCCAACCTGACTGTATGTTATTGTCAGACTAGTCTCAACCATAATGCATTGAGATAGCAGTTTAAAATAAGCACACAATCCCAGCAAGCTCAAGAAACCTCCAAAACCCACCACATCATATATATCTATCTATACATATCTATATGCAACAGATTGCCTTCCCAGCAGGGAAAGCAAAGAAACAGCACTCAGTAATATGTAGCAAAAAGATTGTATTCAAACAACATGACAGCACATGTGTAAACAAACGTTTCGGTCCACTAAGGATTCCCTGAAGAAGGTCCTTAGTGGACCGAAACGTTGGTTTACACATGTGCTGTCATGTTGTTTGAATACAATCTTTTTGCTACATACTACTGAGTGCTGCTTCTTTGATTTCCCTGCTGGGAACGCAATCTGTTGCATATACTTGTCTTATGGAACATGCACCTAATGATTTGACTCTTTTGCTTGGAGTGGCAGCTGTGCTCTATCTGTATATATATGTAGCCAGGGTCCCTCCGGTCCCCCTTTCTGCAGGTTTCTTTCCCCCTTGCGTGTGTGCTGCTGCGGGGGCGAGCGCGTTCCCGGGGGCTCCCGGTGGCAGCTGCGGCAGGACGCCGCCCTGTTTAATGTGTTCGCACATGTGCGGAGGCTTGCGCGTAAGCAGCGCAATCGCGGTGGCCATGTTGAGGTTGGCGCGGGTGTTCGCGCCTGTGCCGTGCAATGCACAGAGTTTGGCAAGCATAGAGGTTGCCATTACATGTGTGCAAGAGCTCTTTGAAGTTGCGCATGCTCAGTTAAGAGTAGCGGCGGCCATTACAGCTTCAGACATGCGCAGTAAAGATTGCGCACGCGGTCCCCATAGGAAAGAGCTGTACCAAGAACTACAATTCCCAGCAGTCTCTGGGGACTGCACTTTCACCCTGGTCACAGGCAGCATTGAAGCCAATAGAGCTGGCAGCTTCTCATGCTGCAAAGTTATAACAATGTTGTGTGCAGACAGGGTTTTGTCAGTTGGATCCAGGAAGAGATTGGGGAAGGTAGTGTAAACAGAGCAGGGCTCTGCTGTACTAGGCCAGAGAAACCCCAGGCCCAGGTAGGCCCCACTCCCCACTAGGTTAGTGGGTAAGTTCATAGGGAAGGCCCCTTAGGTAGGGAACCTGCCCTAATCTGAATCTGAGTCTTGTCACTGACACAGCTGCAGTGCTGTGTGCTCTGACAAGAAAAGACAGTGTGGCTTGCAGTGCAGCCACAGCAATTAGTTGGCAGTTTCAGGAAAGGCCCCTTTCAGTGCAAGGGGGGGTTTGATTTCTATAGTACCCAGTTCTGTGTGATATCACCGGTGCCAGTTGCACTCAGTGATCGCGGCCTGCGTCTGGGCTCAGACAGGCTCTACTACAAGAGACATTCTGTGGGTGCGACGCTCCACGAGGGAGACACCTCACGCGGAGGCGGATTCCTGTTCCTGCGTCAGACCCTTTTTGAAGAGCTTTACACCCGGGAACGGACGTGTGCCCGGGCAGGTATCTATAAGTGCACCAACTTTACCAACAGTCACTCATTTGGGGTATTGTGGGACATTTGGGACTATTGATCTAACATGTGGGGTACAAAGCCCTGCGTGGTGACCGGGTAGTTGTGCCTATTAGTGTTATAGAGGGACACTGTCAATGTCATATTGTTGAAGTATGTTATGTTGTGTTATTTGCCATATAGTAAACCCTTTTAGCCATAACCTTTGGTGTGGGCTGGTTACATTATGGATGTTCCTATGTGAGGGCCATTCTACACTCCTAGAATCTCACATAGGTGGAGGCGCTGACAAGAAACGTTCCAGAGATTCACCCCAGGCTCTCACTAGCGGAGGCTCAGACCTCCTGTGGGCCTGACAGGTATAACGCACCACACCTGGTAACATATAGGTTCCCCCTCACATACACTCTATATGCGATTGGGTGGGGGAATACCCGTTACATATATATCTATATATATATAGATATGTAACGGGTTTCCCCCCCGATCGCAGATTATACTGTGGGAGCGGAGAAACATGCAACGTTACCATATGTGTGTGGTGCGGTACCTGTTGGTTCACAGGAGGGCTGAGCTTCCGCTAAGGGAACCTGGGGCAATCACAATGCTATGGACAACAACTTACTCGGTACAGCGCCTCCACCTGCGATGGATCCCACTATAGGGGAAGTGGTTCCTCGCAGGACAATACACAATAACCACGTACTACAGATTGGATAATAACTAATGCCTTTACTAACATGCACAGAAAACGGGTAACATCAACACATAGCAACAAGTATCCCTCGCTAAGGGTAACCTGACTACGGCGTCTCGCAGGACGCTAACGCTAACTTGCACCACGGCGGGTGCACACACTTTATGCATCACGGCGGACGCTAACACCTTAAGCGCCACGGCGGACGCTAACCCCATATGCGTCACGGCGGACGCTAACACCATCACAGAGGGATCCCACCCCGTGTCCAGTAAACCCAGCCCAATGTCTCGCACTCCCAATTCCTATACCAGTGTGTGTATGACTGCGCAGTCACTATGTCTGATGATAGGCCTTGTTGGTGCATGTGAGGTTGTGGGTTACCTGCCCGGGCTCCAGCCACGGGTGCTGCTATACCACGGGGATTGGGTCGCCGGGATATCCTCCTACGCGTGGGGTGAATTCCGGCGTGGATAATAGCACCACAGCTCCGCACCGTCTATACCTTGGCGAGGATCTGACTGCTGCCAGCAGGCCGAGTCCCGGCTTGCTTGGCCTTCTTGAAGATAGTCCAGCTCTCTTAACGGCCATGGCTTAAGCCCAAGCCTCGTGACGGGAAGCACAGCATCCGCTGGATCCCTAACTAGCGAATAGCTAATGGGGCAGGGTCCCTAACCTAGGGCCTGTCCCTACCACACTCAACTAGGGTGACTCAGGGCTATCTGGGGCCTAGGGGAATTGCTGGCCTAGTGCAGAGAGTCACTGACTCCTGCACCCTACCTCCTTCCCCTAGCTGCTCCGGTCACCAACTGCCAATGTGCTCTCTGCCCGCGAAATGTATCAATCTTCTCTCCAGGGAGATTCTTCAGCCCTATTGGCTCCCTGGCGTCACGGGCGCTGCTGGGGCTCATGGGACTTGTAGTCCTCTTCAAGAGCCTTCCCTGGTAGGCTAGGGCTTCGCGGGCTTTGTCGTCCCCCCTCTCGCGCATGCGCGATCTCCCTGGCCTGTTCCTACACTCCCAAGGCTCCCTTGCGCATGCGCGACTGGCTGGGTAATGGCGGCGCCCTCTTCGCCGGCTGCCGGGACCTTAGAGACGCGACCGCGGCCTTAGCGACGGCCCGATCGCGTCCCCGGCAACCGGCCCGCTCGCAGAGAAGAGGCGCTGCTCCCTCCTCGGCCCCCACCCTCCGGAATGTCCTCTGCGCATGCGTGCGCAATCGCCTATGGCGGCGCCCTGCACCGGGACCCGACAGGGCCCTAGCAACGCGTCCGACGGGGTCCTTGCCAACCGGTTCCTGCAAGGAGTCGCGCTATCCGCGCATACACCCCCGCATCTCCCCACAAGCGGCTACTACCTCGGTGAGTGTCGCGAGGGGGGGGGCCCATCACCACAGCGGGGGACCTGGTTACATATAGATAGGTAAAAAAGCAGCAAACACTCCAATGTAGATTACCAGAAAGGCCTGGTGCTAGACCCATAAATAATGTAAAGAGTACGTTACCATCCAGCAGGGCAGCAGAACAGCAAAGAGAGACAGCAGCACTCAGAGGTAAATCAGCAAAATAATGTATTGAAACAGACACAAAAATCTGACGTTTCGATCCCCAGAGGGATCTTCTTCCTGGGGGTGTGCACACATCCAATGTGACTAAAAATATATTAGTGCAATACTTCAATGCTGATATTCTCATGAGTAAGGGTTATTTAATGAAACCCTTTGGCCAAAGCTTTATAAGCCTGCAAGCCACGCCAAGGCACAACCACATTTGCAGGTCCCAACACTCCCTGGTAAAATTCCCATTTACCTCTGTGGGAGGGAGAATGACCACAGTGGGTCTGTCCTGCACAGGAACATGAAAAAGACCTGCTAACTTAGAAAGTGGGGAGGGGCGAGCTTAAACCCTGGGAGGAGGGTCCACTAACATCCAAACCACTGATACCAGCTGCAAATTACATTAATAAGCACACAACCCCAGCAAGCTCAAGAAACCCCAAAACCCACCACATCATGTTATATATTAGTGTCAAAAGGAGCGCTACTGAGCGCGGCCAAATGTATACAACAAAAGACAGAAATGCCCAATGCTACATCCAATGTGACAAAAAATATATTAGTACAATACTTCAATGCTGATATTCTCATGAATATCTAGTATGTATATCTTTATTTATATATCACCATCCAGGTTACAGCAGTAATACACATGGCATAATATTATAACACAATTGGAATAAGCACTTCAGACATACTGTAAAACAAGAGGAAAAGGTGTCCCTGCCCCGAAGAGCTTACAATCTAAGTGGGAAGGGGGGACAATTTACAGAGACAGAAAGGAGGTGTTCTGCTAAGTGCCTCTGCAAGGGGTTAAGTTCAGTGCATATGAGATGTATAGTATAAGCCAGTGGAGCTACCTATATGCTTCATTAAAGAGGTGTGTTTTTAAATAGGTCGTTAAAGTGTAGAGAGAGTGTGCCAGTCGGATATTGAAGGGAAGCGTATTCCAGAGGTGTGGGGCAGTGAGTGAGAAAGGGCTTTAGATACAAAAGGAGTAGACAGAAGACATCCTTGAGCAGAACGCAAGAGTCGGGCAGGTAAGTAGCGAGTAATTAGGGCTGAGATTTAAGGAGGGGCAGAATAGTGTAGTAATTTATAAGAAGAGGGTTTCTCTTGATAATTCATGGCAACGCGACGTCACGTAACCCCACGGCGTCATTTGACGCCAGGTTGCCATGGAGACGCATCACTGGAAGGGAAGGTAAATAAAAGTTACAGAGGCCTCATGCGATCCCCAGCATTTATTTTAAATGCCGGGGATCTCTCCTAAACCTGGACCCAGACATACACACCTGATCTCACCCACACCTCCCTGCCACCTAATTCCCTGCAAATGGTCATTTAATACTGACCAGCCTTAAAACTCGCTGCACAAATCAAGCATCCCTATAGCCTGCACTCATGGCTATTGTCCCAAACCCACAGTCACTCCTACCACCCATTGTAGCCAAGCGCAGCCATCTACAGCACGTATCCCCCCACCTGCTGTCTCTGAAAGTCTCCCAACATACCACTTAGATTGTAAGCTCTTCGGGGCAGGGATTTCCTTTCCTATTGTCTGATTTTGCTGCGCTTATTGTATTATTATAATTCCCTGTACTGTATTCTTTGTGAAGCGCTGAGTACATTTTTGGCGCTATATAAATAAAGACATACAATACAATGTAAACCATCTAGAGAAACTAATTCCCTGCAAACTACTTTACCAAAATATCTTCCTGGACCCTAGCATTTCAGCGCAATGGTAAACTTTTATTAAGAGTATGTAGCCCTGGTAAGATTAGGGGCTATATTTCTATCCTCCTCCTGTGCAGTAATCCCTAGTAAGGGCAGGTTGTCAGGAGTTATCATGGGTTTCCCCCACTTCAAGCACTTGCTCTGATTGGTGAAGGTAGGTCACCTGACCCTGTGTCCAATCAAGAGACACAGGGGCGGTGCCTGCTGAAATCATAAAGAGCAGTGCACTTCCTATTTAGAGTTAGGGAAGTAAAGTGATTAGAGAGAGTCTAAGTATAGAGCTCAAGAGAGTTAGTTAGCCAGGAGATGAGTAGAGCTGATAGTGAGTTACAGTATAGGTGGACCAAATACCTCTTACTCTGCCTAGGGGGTAAGGGAAGAGCTAGCCCCACTCTGGGTGCTCCTAAGGCCCAGAGCAGGGACATCCTACAGGAGTACAGCTGGCTGCTGTTTCCAATGTGATACCTGATTGTATGCTGCAAAGAGAGAGAGAGAAATTAAGAGCTGCTGCTAATTATAAAATACCTACTGTATTGTGTGAGATTGGAATCTCTCATCCCTGGGAGGGGATTCTGCGGTATCGATTCCACCCCTTATCCCTGGGGCCTACTACAGATGGAGGCACTGCACCAGTAGAAAAAGAACAAAGGCATTCACCCCAGAAACCTGTCCTGTTGTCCCCCGTGTCATCGCTGGAGACTCAGGCCCTCCTGTTGCCAGCAGGTATGCACCACACCGAGACATGTAGCCAGACCACAGAACACCTTAGGGGACCTGATCTGCGATTGGGTGGGGGTCCATGGGTTACAGTTGGAGGCGCTGCTGAGATAATCAGGACAGGTTTTCAGCGAAGCAGAGCTGAAAGTAGTATGTACACTTTCAGAGCAAGTGCTCCAGAAGGATGGGCATTTTTGGAGACTAGGGGTAGTCGGGAGAGACTGTCCTATCGCACAGTACACCCTAGGTGCCCTAAGAGGGTGATGTAAATTTGGGTACACTTGGCTATAGCTGTTCTAGTCGCCTTGAGGCAGATAGTGTAGGATTCCTGTGGGGGTAGGATGGTTAACATGGTACAGGGACTTCAGCATAGGGGCTGCACCATGAGTGGCCAAAAGTAGGTTGACGCCAAAGTACTATAGGAAAGTTCAAGTACACTATCCAGTATCCAGAAAACACACCACAGAGTGCTTGTAATGAACCATCAGCGAGTGCGGTGTACAAGGAGAGAGTTCTGCCTAGCCTGGGGTATGCCATGCGTTATATTCACTGGTTAGAGCACCATTGAGAGCAGTAAGTACCTAGGCACGAGTGGCACTATAGGCACTGAAAGTAGCGCTACCATGGGCTTAGAGGGCTCACTAAAGATGGTGGCAAGATGTATATGTGCTCTGCGGGGCATGGAGGAGGTTAAAATGGCGACTGTGATGCCATTCACTGCAACGCGTGTTGCAGCCGATCCAAAATGGCGACTCCCGCCAAGCCTAGATCGCGTACGTGCTGCGTGCAAGCAGGCAGCGCGAGAAATGTGGCGAGAGATGTGCAAGGGTTTGGCGCCAAAACCAGAAACCCAGCTAAAAGAAGGGACCGGCGCGAAAGCTGAAGCCGTGCCCACCTGTGCAGTGACTGGCCAAAGGACGAGCCCACATCACCCAAAGAGAAAGAGTGCCCCGCCTCTACCATCCACCAGAGGGAGGGGGCACGCCGAGAACAGATCACAACGGTCCTCCCCAGCGGAAGGAGGGACAGGAAGTGAGACTGAGGAACCTCAGTTTTGCTTGACTGGTGACGGAGAAGGAGCTATTTGTCAAACCAGCAAGCTGATTAAATCAACCCCTGCGCAAAAGATGGCTGACCTAAGCATGAACACTTATCAGCTTCAAGGAGGCTTCCTGGTTGTGGAGGTTGATGGCCGTGAGTATCTGCGGTGCCTGTGCGTCCAATGCAGGTTACTGGAACCAGCCCCAAGTACTACAGCGCGGTGCCAACAGTGTGGCATTTTTTACCTCTGGCATATCGAGCCATACCCTGCGATAGTGACCCCGCGAGATGCTTCTCCAGCAACGCTGATCGAAGTGGAGGAGGCGGATGCAAAGGCTGCCCTGGTCCCATATATCACCCCTGCGGTAGGGATCCAGGCCCAGCTACTAAGATGTGCTCCGACGGAGGAGAGCGCGACCGCAGTGGAGGTACCGGAGCGGGCCCGTTTCGTACCTATACCCACTGGCGGTGCAGGAAGGACCAGATGTGGCTCCCCAGTGGAGGTGCCATTGCCGTCCTCGTCGGATGATGAGAGAGACAGCCTGTCATCGGTGGTGATGCGCCAGCCGGCGGACCACCCCAGCTGTAAAGAACAGATTCCACTTCCCCCCAAGATGGAGCAGACGAGTCCGGAGACCCCCCGACGGCGAACGCTGGTGCGGCCTGAACCGTGTAGAAATCCCACGGCCGTGGCGACTCCCAGTGCAGCGGAGATGGGACCCGAGATGGCTCCGGCGAAACCGCAGAGCATCGCAAGGCAGCGGAGCGGTAAGAGGACTCCACCACCCCCTTATTCCCGCCAGGTGAAGGAGGAACCTGTGGAGAGAGAGAGGCTTGAGGCCTACCTGCCCGTCCGCGACACTGATGGTCCACCGCCGCCTCTTCCGGTGATCGACGTACTTCCGGTGCGGGATCAAGAGGCGGATGGAGACACTGCGATGACCAACGATGACGTCACTTCCGGGTCAACATGGAGCCGAGGCCCGGAAGCCTTGATTGCCTCGCTGAAGAGAGCCGGGCTAGAAGAGGAGTTCGAGAAATTTAAGGCCCAAGTGGCTAAGTGAGGAGCCAGGCACGCTCCAGCAAGAGACAGTAAGAGAGTACCTACCGGTCGTGGCATCGCCCGACTCAGAGACACAATGATGGACTATGGCGATCCTATGGTCACCGCCTCCAGCGCCATTGCCCTGGCCACTGCCCCTGCCCCATCACGTTCTATGCCACCGGGTCCTAGTGGGAGTAAGCCGAGTAAGACGCCCACATTTTCAACTGATTGGCGGGATTGGGTTTCAAGTGATGAGGGTTCTGATGGGGGAGATACCACTGTCATGTGTTATACCTGTACCTAACCCCACTGTGTTTAACCCTGTACCTAGAGGTAGGATCCTAGGGTCCCAGTCTTCTGCAAGAGCGGGTCCTGTAAGTCCTAAGGCACCCAAGATGAACCCCACAATATACAGGAATGTCATTAGAGGGAGGCGTAAAGGCTCGCACTCTACTGAGGCAGAGACTTCTGGTGTGTCCTCGAGAGCTGAGTCCGAGGAATGTATGAGTGTGTCATCCTCATATGAACACCGAGATAAATGGTGGGCACCGTTATTCACAGGGTATGATGAAGGTATGGACGTACCAGGTTTGTGCTAATAAAGAAAGACACAGTAGACCACTGGTGGGATGTAGGCACATATTCTCCACAGGAGGTTGCTGACTATCTAGACAATAGATGGAGAGAGATTATGCAGAAGGTAATAACATCCAAAGGTTCACCCATTTTATATGATGACATTGCACCTGAGGAGCCTTAGTACTGGGTACTACCAGGAAAGGCTGGAAGCCGGAAACTTACTAAGTTAAACCGAGCAGATAGAGCCATAGTGGCGAGATGCAGACAGTCTCATGGGTATGAGCTCCCGTACGTACCAGAGCCAATCATGCAGGAGATTGAGGATCAAAGAGACACCTGGCTCAGAGATGCTGTCATTGAGTACCTACGTATTAAGTTTGGTCACTATGCTTATTTGAAGGAGGACAAAATATGTTCCTTAATGAGGGTTTGGGGTACAGGCAGGAACATATTCATGCACAAGGTAATGTACAGGCCGGAGAATGGGCCTGTTCAACCCTTCTTTGTTAAAGTTGTGGATCATAATGGACGGGACATGAGGAAGCCTGATCCCCGTCATTATTATTGAGTCATGGGTTCTCCATGTTGGGAGTTTCCCGCTGTTATGTCACCATCTTGGGTGTTACAGCTCTGTGTACACAATGTATTAACTGCAAAATGTTTGTGTTTTCACAGGTTGTTCACCTGCAGGATGGCCCAGCAAATTAGGTCCAAGTGGGGACCATTGGATTCCACCTGAGAGTGTAGCCCTGGTAAGATTAGGGGCTATATTTCTATCCTCCTGTGCAGTAATCCCTGGTAAGGGCAGGTTGCCAGGAGTTATCATGGGATTCCCCCACTTCAAGCACTTGCCCTGATTGGTGAAGGTAGGTTTCCTGACCCTGTGTCCAATCAAGAGACACAGGGGCGGTGCCTGCTGAAATCATAAAGACCAGTGCACTTCCTATTTAGAGTTAGTGAAGTCCATTGATTAGAGAGAGTCTAAGTATAGAGCTCAAGAGCGTTAGTTAGCTAGGAGATGAGTAGAGCTGATAGTGAGTTATAGGTGGACCATATAACTCTTACCCTACCTAGGGGGTAAGGGAAGAGCTAGCCCCACTCTGGGTGCTCCTAAGGCCCAGAGTGGAGGCAGGGACATCCTACAGGAGTACAGCTGGCTGCTGTTTCCTATGTGATACCTGATTGTATGCTGCAAAGAGAGAGAAATAAAGAGCTGCTGCTAATTATAAAAGACCTAGGGGGTTATGCACTAAGCAGTGATAACAGCTTTAAAGTGAGATAAAAAGCCATTATAGTGTGATATTGCCTGCTGTGCGATTCACAAAGCAGTGATAAGTGCTTTTAAGTGGGGAAAAAAGCCATTATAGCAGGATATTGCACTGTTATCACTGCTTTGTGAATCTCACAGCAGTCAGTATCACTCTATAAAGGCATGTATCTCACTTAAAAGCACTTATCACTGCTTTGTGCATAGCACCCAGAAAACCCACTTATCACTGCTTAGTGCATAACCCCCCTATTGTGTGAGATTGGAATCTCTCATCCCTGGGAGGGGATTCTTCGGTAGGGATTCCACCCCTTATCCCTGGGGCCTACTACAGATGTAGGCGCTGCACCAGAAGAAGAAGAACGAAAGCATTCACCCCAGAAACATGTCCTGTTGTCCCCCATGTCATCGCGGGAGACTCAGGCCCTCATGTCGCCAGCAGGTATGCACCACACCGAGACATGTAGCCAGACCACAGAACACCTTAGGGGACCTGATCTGCGATTTCTGGTCCATGGGTTACAAGTATATCATAGAGGTCCAACGTTGGAACAATAGTTTGAATTTCTAATGAACTTACAGCAAACATCCAAGAGATGCAGCATTAGACTGAAGCAGGGGAGCGCAAAGCTTCTTACATGCGCCCCCCTGTCTCCTCTCCCCTCTGGCTCTCACCCCCCCCCCCCCCCCTGCACAGCTCTGGCGTCAAATCCCGCCACGTGAGCCCACGGCGTCATTTGACGCCGAGTTGCCATGGAGACGTGTCACTGGAAGGGAAGGGAAGTAAAAGTTACAGAGGCCTCACGCGATCCCCGGCATTTATTTTAAATGCTTTTGGGGAAGTGCGTGGCCTCTGTAACAGCTGCGCCCACCCTGAAAGTCTCACGCCCCCCCACTTTGCGCACCCCTGGACTAAAGCACTGGTATATATGATGGTATCGTTAAAACTTAGAGCAAATAAAGTGTGTCCTGGACTTCATTGTTTGGATGGAGCTAAACAGAGCTTACTGTCACTTACTCAGAGACAGACCATTATTCAGGGAGATAGCTTGTGCATAAAAACCGAATTTAATAGCACATAAACATAGTTGGTCCCGCATGAAAATCATACATACAGTAGATGTTGCTATACATGAGCTACTGGGGCTTCTCTGGATACATGAGAAGCTCCTGTGATCTAATAGGATTGGGTACTTAGATCATACAGTGTGTGGAACTGCTGTGTCCATATCCAGTGAAGATCCATTGAGGCTGCAAAAGCTTATGAAACCACATGTACAGTCGGTCCTCGCTATCCGTCGTTTCACTATACGACGTGCGGCATATCCGACGTGTCACAATGCAATCCTATGGGGCCATTTTCCGACGCCAGAACGCCTTTTCCAACTCTCACCGCCTCTGATTAACATGGGACTCACTTTACAACGCTACTTCCAGAACGGATTCCGTTGGATAACCGAGGACCGCCTGTATAGATAATTTTGTTTTTGGTTTATTTGACCAAAGAAATGTACAAATAGTTTGCAGTGGAATCCTAAAGACAAATTCCCTGAATTTAACTGCTTGCTGCGCAATCTATAAAATTGACAGCCTTTCAGAATAGGCATTTTTTTTAATGTGATTTGGGTATTTTTTTCATTTTACCTGGAAAATAGTCTACCATCTTTGCCTTAACACCCTCACTTGCAAAGAGGTCTGCTTCACCTTCATCTGGACATCTGTCTATACTCAGATATCAGTTACAGCACATTCACATTTGCTAACCTTTGGTACAATATAGAACATATTAAAACATAAACATATTTATTTGAGACAATTTACTAAATCCAGACCTATGTTTAGCAAATTAAAAGCTGTACGCTGCTCACTATCAGTGGCTAACTCTCTTCATTTATATGGGAGACTCCCTATTATTTTACTGAAAAATGCATATTTTGTGTTACATTTCTCCGTGAAAAATGTTTCCTCGACACAATGCATGTCAATAGAGGAGGATTTTCTGACATTTCCAACCAGTTGCTCCCCGAAACAAAATGTTTTCATGTTGGCCACTGTGATTATAATTGATACATTGAGCTGTTTATTAAATGTATTTATTTATCTGCTTAACATTATGCTGTGGGCCCATCTGACATTGATGAGGCAAAAAGTGTTGTAAATAAAAATCAGGAAGTGTCTGGATACACATCTTTAGCTTTAGTATGATTTACTGCTGCTGCATTTCCATACACATTCACTTATCAGACATTCATCCAGTGGAGATTTAACACTACTCAGAGTTGATGTATCATATGTCAGGTCAAAAGGGCAGAAAGGTTCTCTAGAAGTAAATTCCATATAAGGCAATGGAGAGTCACAGAACCGACACGGATATCAGGTAACTATATTAGCCAGTAGATAAAGAAGCAGCTATAAAAGACATGTTGTGTAGGACTGATACCATTACTGGTTTTACTCCTTTGGTTTATGAGCTATGTCACATCTTAAGGCAACATTTCCTAGCATTTACTGTAGAGCTATATTAAAATTATAACGCAGCCTTATTCTCCAACCATAACTAATAACAATAACAATGAAGACGTTCTTGCTTTTAAGAGCTCATGTAGAAATATATTTATCATCAGCCCCCTTCTTGTATTCCGTAGAACAGAACTGCTGTATTCCTATGTCCCAGAATCCTGTGAGATCTCTGACGTGCAGTCCCTTCTGGAACTGTGGTGAACTAATCACAGTGGCCTGTTTATTAGGTTCAATATACTGTAGCTGATTGGCATATTTAAAAAACAAAAAGTTTTACATGGACATGTCTCCATGGTAACTAAATGTTTTAGAGTGTATATATGTGATCTTTTTTTTTTAATATATAACCCCGTTGCACACGGATTGATAATCCACAGATTTTTCCGTCTGTTGATTAGTTTAAACAAATGGTGCTGCCATCGTTAGCCAAAGAGATAAAAGGGAAGAACAAAACGATTCGATCAGACATGGGGAAGATAGGAATGTATTCATTTCCCACAGGAAGCAAAGATGTGACGATTTTATACTCTGATAGATTTTGTAGGAAAAAAAGATGTATTCTTTGGCCGGCTGTGTGCGTGTGACCCAGTCTCTGACCGTTTTTCTATCCCAATTAGGAAATCAATAGCATCGATTGGTCAGCCTCGTTCCCGGCAAACCAATAGAAAGCTATGATGTCATTGGAATCGGAAATCACTGCTTTCTATTGGGTAAACCTGGGGTGGGGAAACAGGTGCTTTAAATAGCTTCTGTTTAATGGGGAATGTCCTGGTTGATAGTGCTGGTGCTAAATAGTGATCAACCTCAGCATATGTAACAGAGATACAGTATAATAAAGTGATGCAAGCCTCCCCAGAACTGGAGGGGTTACATATCTTACCCTTACTAAGTTTCCCCTGATGTTTCTCAGGCGTGACACATAAGAGAATGGTGTACTGTAGCCACTGAGAAATGATAACAGAAGATATTTCCATTCATAGTTTTTTGTACTATGGGTATATTCTGTTGTTTGCAACACATAGAAGGGGTCTTGCCTTTTATTCCAGAAAGGCATAGGTTGACATAATAGAGATGATAGCGGACTTGTGAATAACTAGGGAAATAAATAACTACTGTAAACTAACCTTAATAAATCAGATGCCCAAAATAAAGTGATACCCACAGTATAAACACACAAATGCTTCAAAATGGCAATAGGCAATTATCTAAACCTCTAAGGCAGGGGTGCTCAACTCCAGTTCTCAAGACCCCCCCAACAGGTCAAGTTTTGAGGATATCCCTGCTTCAGCACAGGTGGCTCAATCAGTGGCTCAGTCTTTGACTATGTTCAGGACACCAAGTTCAAAATTTGCCAAGGTTTACAAATGAGGGCGAAGGTTTCACCCAACTTTGCGAATCAGTACAAAGTGCTACACACTGCAGACCAAATACAGGAGAATGACACATTCAACAGGCCGAGTGGCGATGTGCAACATTTCCACCCCCAAGAGGGACCTCCCTTAAAAGACAGGAGCCTTCTAGAGAGCGCAATAGTGAGCGCAATAGTGAGCGCAATAGTGAGCATCTATACTGGAGTTACATTACATATTTTTAAAAGACAGTCAATTCTTCATTTTTTTATGGCTAACATGCTGGTCATTTATGGTTCTTTGACAATGTACACATACAGCAGGCGTTATTGCTCCGGCTGGTGCATTACAGCAGGGGGGACACAAAATGTCAGCCGGAGTAGACGCCATTTAAAAGGGTTAGTGGCGCATGAAAACGGGGCGTTTACCATGCTATTGTACCAACTGGTGCACGGCCGGCGGTGCAATAATGTCTGCTAGCATCTCAACCTCAGACACAGCAACAAATCACTGTCATGGCACAGACTTCATGATTCATTTTATTAATGAAGTATCCTTCACACGATTGTTACTATTGCATACAATTGGTAAAATGATTAAATGTTTCTATTCAATAATAATAATAATATTGTATATGGTGGCCTGTTTTGTGCTTCGCATTTAGTAGAGATTGTTGCAAGCACAATAAGTTCATGTTTGAAAGAGCATTTAGTATAATTTTATCGTATACAGAGAAATACTGTTAAGGTACTTGCCTAAGGTCACAAAATACTCATACAAAGATTCAAACCAGGAGACTCGGGGTCCCTGCTTAACACTATTCCCGGACCTTTTAACAACCTTAAGTGTGTCCCTTGCTGGGGGTCAGATAAGCTGCTTGACCTTCATGGGGACTCTTGTCATTTAAGAAATACAATAATAGCTACAGCTGAGGTTGCTCATAATGTTAGTTCATATTCTGTAGGCAAAAGTATTACTGAAGTTTTGCATCGGTAAAACTATTAAAAAAAATTATTATTGTTATAAATAATAACATTTTAAAAAATAACAATGAAGTCCAAACTTTAAATATGACCCAGCTTACCCAGGACACTACATATTGACACAGATGTGCAGAGAACCACGGACAGGCCAAGAATAACTGCATGTACTGTAGTCGGGGTTCTCAACTCCAGTCCTCAAGAACCCCCAACAGATCAGGTGTTTAAAGAATATACCAGCTTCAGCCCAGGTGGCTCAATCAGTGGCTCGGTCAAAGACGGAGCCACGTGTGCTGAAGCAGGGATACTACGGAAACCTGCCCTGTTAGAGGGTATTGAGAACTGCAGTTACATAAAAAGGTTTGTTTAAATCGCTACAACTATCTCTAATAAAAAAGATAAAAAGAAGAACCAAAGATTCGATTTTAAGAGTAACCTCCTGACTTTTACTGTATAAATCTCTCTGATCGTGCTCTCCAAAAATGTGGTAGCTACAAATTTGCAGTGGCCTTTGCATAACACAGTGTTACAGTTTTATTTCTGTTCTTTATCCGCCCTCGACTCTCCTGCTAATATTTTTCGCCTGGAAAGTATTTAAAGAAACATTGACACCCATAAATACATTTTTTTTTAAAAATCAAACTTACCTGTCAAATACAACAGCAGCATAAGCAGGTTCTGCAAAGATCACATCCCCGGCCCAGAATTCCCTAACTGCATTTAGACCTCGTCCCTTCCCTTCAGAGTTAACAACCTCTACATTCTCCATCCCTGCTAATGTCTTGCCCCTTCTCTGGACAAAAGCAAACTACTGTAGCCAAGCCGGCTGTTAACCACCGCCCCAATCTCTTGTCACGTCTGCTATTTCAGCACCTTCAGATTCCTAAAGAGCGGACCTATAAAAGGACTCCCCCCCTCTCCAGCCTGTCCCACCTCCCAGAGGGGGTCTGCGTTCAGACTAACAGGCAGACATTATAATGTTTATAGAACTTGTATTCATTTAATTACACCGTGTGAACAATATTGAAAGACCGATGTCATTGCGAATGTGCAAATCACATAAATGCACCATGATATAGTACTATATTCCATTAATACAAACTCGCTATAAAGGTTCTTTTTTTTTTCTTTATGTTATATTTTTAGAAACCAGTTGCTCCGTCCTGTCAAGTGACAACAGCTGAGCCACTGATTGGGAGCTACTAAAGCTGGCACTTGTTCTTAGCACGTGTTCTGATCTCTTAATTCAAGACAAAATAGGAAAGATTCCTCTTCTGGAAGATGTGCATTGTAGCAACCCAAAAAGAGGCCCCAAACCAGCAGCTCTACAATAAAGATATGCGGAGTTGCCGAGATTTGCTGAAACTTTTCAAAAAGTTTGAAAATTCGTGAAAAGTTCTGAAAACTTAAAATTAGGGCATTTCCCCAATGAATCTGTATTCAAACAATACCCAGACCCTGAAATACGGCTTTCTCTATCGCAAAAAAAAACAACATATTTCAGGCTATGGAATAGAGTTTGTCTTTAACCGGTAAAACTGCTTGCAAACTTTTAAAACTTTGGTGAAAAATGTTAATAGTCGTTTCAGTCCAACCTTGGACCTTTAACAAAGGTCCAAGGTTGGACTGAAACGTTATTCCTGTCCTAATAAACAATTCTTTTCTTTATCAAGACCACTGGAGTGCCTCGATACTACTTTGCATGTCATTTCCCAGAATCCCTGGCTGCAGTGGAAGGACTGTATGCTAAGAGATAATGGGGAAGGCAGGGTTGCAAACCTGTCTGAGACATGTGACTTGGCTCACAAGTGGTATTATTATTTGCTGTACCCTCTTTCCTGAAACATGTGTAGCCTTTTTTCTCTCACTAGACGGATCTACTAATGCTATATATACCTGTTGGCGCACAAAGATCTGAGCCTCCGCCACTGGGAGCCTGGGGCAACAATAAGTAAATTGGCAGCGCCTCCACTTGCCCAGGATCCCCGATATGTAAGATTTCCCTGGACAAGAATAACTATAACAATCCACAGATATAGGTAACCTTTTACTATAGATATATATTATGCATAACAACACATATACGAATCTAATTTTGAAGAGCATACAGGCATATATGGCGGATATAACGATAATTAGCATATACACATATACGGCAATATAACAGTATATCAGCAAGTCATGCAACACACACGGTACAAGTGTCCCTCTTCCACCACCGTGTATATCCCCACATCGTGTCCACCGTAAAGAACCAAAGTCCTTGGTCACTTAATCCCTAGTGTCCCCAAGCAACCCACCCCCAAGGCGGGATCAGCACCTGTAGGTACCAGTGTTGGTGCACTTATAAGAATACCTGCTGGGCGCCCCAGCACCCGGAGCTGACATCTTCGAAAAGGATCCACAGATCCCGCGTCGTCTCTCACGAGTAGTTATTCACTGTCAGGGAGATCTCTCATGAGTCTTGACTCCGCAATGCAGTCTGATCCCAAACTACAGATCACCATGTAGCTCAGGAAGCTGCTGTGTCCCTGTCTGCGACTATCAGTAAATCAGTAAAGTCCCTATCTGGGGCTGTTCCCTGCAGTACCACAAGATGGTGGTGACTCAGGGCCTGTACTGGAGCCTAGGGGAAATATCCTGGCCTATGCAGTGGGTCACTGACCCCCTGCACTACGCACCTCCTCTTTCCTTTCTCTCTCAGCACCAACTGTCACCAACTGCCTTAACTCTCCCTCAACTGCCAGCTCGAGCCCCCCCCCTCGCGCTACCTGCCTTTCTCCTATCTCCCAATAGCAGCCGCCCTATTGGCTAAGCCGTGCCGCGTCATCCAGCCGCCCTGCGCATGCGCAAAGTTCCTCAAAATGGCTGCCGCACTGGTCTGCCCTGTAATGGCCACCGAGCAACCTCCAGCGGACGCGCACAACCCAAAATGGCGGCACCCGCTACCCGGATGCGCCACAAGCTCCCGCATCTACACTTCCCCTGCCTGCCAGCAAGGTCCCATCGCGATGCCGGAGGTAAGCGGAACCGGGGTCAAGGGAATACGCAGAGGGGGGAAACCGGGGACCTGGCTACACATGTAACAGGAAGGCGAAGGGCAATAAAGAGACCCTCTTGTTGGGAAAAAAATGCAGGCCCAAATTTACTAAAGGTTGTTAGTGAGACTGCCAGAAGGTACTTTACATCTTAGCGTGAGGAGGGGTAATGCATGCACTCAGAATGAAGGTGTTAGAGGGGGGTACTTAGCTGCCGGTGCACTGTGTCCAGGGAAATCAAAGGGTCCCAGAAGTAGCCAGTAAGCAAACAGGAGGCAGACACACGGACTTAATCAAGAATATTTAATGTGCCATATGCTCCGACGTTTCGGCAGTACAATACTGCCTTTAACAAGGTGAGGGCTACAAAACTAAACATATAAAACATTTATATACCCTGGTACTCACCCCACCTCGCTCCAACCATCCGCCCCCCATGACGTCGATGCTCCCTGATGACGTAGGCGCGTCGACGCGTTGCATCACGCTGACGTCAGATGTTGGAAGGGTCAGGCTCCAGGCAGACATGGGATCACCGGACAAAACACACTGTGCTTGCCGGTCGCCATAGTAACCCCACAGTCTGAGCGGGGAGGAGCGAGATCCTCTACAAAATCCTAAAGAGCGAGACAAGCATAACACTCACAGAAATGCTAATAAAGTTAATGCACTTCTAACCTAAGGTGCAAAAATTGACAATATTACAAGTGCAAACCACACTAACACCAACACCTGGGTGAATAAACAAATCATATAGAGAGAACTCCAAAACTCCAAACTGGCTAATGAGGAAATGTAATCAAAGAGCTTGCATACATGAATCCCAATAACATGGTAATAAATTATAGTAATATGTACAAATGAGAAGTCCAGGGACCGGAGAGGTATGGAATCCAGAAGGTGCCGGATGAGATCCAGGTAGACGCCACTATCAGTCTACTGGGAGAAAAAAATGATCTCCTGTCAAGGAAGCACCTTTAGTTCTGTTGCTCATTAAGGCCACCACCATTACTTGTGTTCAGTCACGGGATCCAATATGCGTCCCACCTCAGTAGGGATGTCTCTCTGTCAGGAGTTCCTCGTCTTGGTGCCACATACTCTACCTCCATAATTCTCAGGGATGTGACATTATGCCTATGTTCCATACAGTGTTGAACAAGGACAGTCTGGTCCGTACCTTTGCGTATTACACTCTTATGCTCAATAAATCTTATTTTCAGCATTCTTGTGGTTTTCCCTACATACAATAAGCCACAAGGGCATTTAATAATGTACACCACATATGTAGACCTCCAGGTGATTCTACTCTTAATTTTGATACCTTTTCCACTATGAGGTTTAGTGAGTGTGTCCCCAATGACAGGCTATTGCAAACAGACCAATTCAGACATCTAAAATTACCAGGTCGTCTACCCTCCAAAAAATGGGGATTTTATAATTACATACATTATCAGTATTGATAAGTGTGTCAGCCAGATTTTTCCCTATCCTAAAGGCTAAGATAGGTGGTGCACGGCATACATCAGATAATACATCGTCATTTTGTAATAAATGCCAGTGTTTCATAATGGTTGCTCTTACAAAACCACTGGCCTGATTGTATGTGGTGGTGAATATCATCCTATTCTCATTTTTCTTCACCTTTCTGGTGTCCACTTCCTTAGTTAGGGATTTATGCAGAATAGCAGAATGATATCCCCTTGCTAAAAAATCTATGCAGATCATTAATAGCTGGGTGTAATTTTTCCTTTCTGCTAGTAATCCTAGAGACCTTGACTTTTTGGGAGAATGGTAAGGCATTTATTAGGGATGGTGGGTGATGACTGTCCGCCATAAGAGTGGCATTTCTGTCTGTAGATTTTCTAAGGAGATCTGTATGTAACTCACCATGTTCCTGCGTAATCAGAACATCTAAGAACGAAAGTTGTCTAGTGTTCCAAACATTAGTGAGGCGCAATGGTGAAGGAAGACCATATAAATAGTCAAGAAATGTTATCAGTTGATCCTCAGTACCCGTCCACACAAAAAACAGGTCATATATATAGCGGTGATTAAACACATGTTTAAAATGGTCAGATTTATAGATATATTCTTCCTCATAATGCGTCATATAAATGTTAGCATAGGCAGGTGCCCTATTACTGCCCATTGCTGTCCCCTTTACTTGTAAGAAAAAATCCTTTTCAAATGTAAAATAATTTTTATAAAGGATAAGATGTAGGAGAAGCATGACATTCAAGGACATTTATAGAGGGCAATACGTGCAGACCTTACTATGTCTAATCCTTCCTCATGGGGAATAATGGCGTAAAGACTAGACACATCTAAACTAACCAGTGTATGATCTATCCCATTACGTAGTTTACTTTTAAGTTTAGTCAAGAAGTCAAATTTGTCTTTCACATACGACTTCGCTTTCTGTGCTATGGGCTGTAGATATGTGTCTACAAACATTGCGAGCGGTTGATTCAATGAATTGATAGCTGCTATGATGGGCCGACCTGGTGGGAGATTTAGATCTTTATGAATTTTTGGAAGTGTATACAAAACTGGGCATTTTATATACACACACACATACATACATACTGTACATGCATTTTATTTATAATGGTTCTATCTAATGCTCTATATATGTTATATGGCATCCCTGCTCTCTATCACCATATTGTGGTATTTTGCCAAACTACACATGTGATTATATTCTCAATATATTCGCTTTATATATAGTTTTTTTTAATATATGTTATGTTTTTTAATTCATCTGTATAAATTGAATAAATCATTTTTTTTGTCTTTTATACTTTATATATTAAGTACATTAATTATAATTGAATATGAATATTAAGGTTATACAATCATGACATCATTCATAGTATAAATGATCAAGAGTCCCCTATTATTCCATAATGCCTGGGGAAGCTCTTTGCAGAGTGAAGCGCGTTTGGATGGTTGTACATTGTGTTGTTCCACGGCATCCCCTGGTGTTTACGGCTGCTCTCTGCCTCCAGATCGTAGCAGAGCATCTAGGGTCTCGCCGCACCGACAAGCAGGAGAGACCGGCTATACTGCGACACAGCTGAAAACCCTGCTATGGTCTACAGCCAAAATTGATTTTGGGACCTACCGATGACCACAGTTGGAACTAGAAGGGACATAACCGTGAGATCCTTCTTAGGTTATCATACCTTCAGGCTCTGTGAGGAATCACCATCCTGGCGGCCCTCGGACAGTCTCCTCAACTTACTGGTCCTTCTGCGACGGACACTCAAGATGCGCATTCGTCTGGTCCAGTGACGCGCGCGGACCTTGCGCGGTCTGTTCTGGCATCCACGGACCCTGGCCCCACCCCTGGCTCTGACGCACGACGGGGGCGTTCGCCCAGCCTCCCCGCTGACGCGTGGCTCAAGCTCCGCCCCCGCTCTAATGATCGACAGAACCAGCGTGGGAGTGACGCGCGTTCCAAGCTCCACCCCCACTCTAATGATGGACGGAACCGGCGTTGGAGTGACACGCGCTCTAAGCTCCGCCCTCTGACCTCCGTGACGCGAGATCGGTCTCACCCTCCTACCTGATCAGGCTGAATCATAGGGCACACATCAGCAGCCTATTGGATTCTTACTTCCTGGTTCCGCCCTCGCTTGCTATTGGAGGGTCCTTCTATTTATACCCATCACTTGCATTCTGTCTTTGCTGAGCATAGTCTTGTGACGCTGTGCCTTGCTGCATTCTAGTTCCTGAGACCTTGCCTGCCTGTTAACCTCTTGTTGCCTGAACCCTGCTAGTACCTTGGACTCCGCTTCTCTCCCCTCCTGATCCGGCTTGCATGACCATTCTCCAGTCTCCAGTCCTGACCTTGGCTATATACTCTGACTATCCGATAATCTCCTATCCTGAACCTGGCTACGCACCCCGACGATCCGCTACTCTCCTGAATCTGGCCAGTACCCCACTTCTCTCACATCTCCAATCCTGACTTGGCTTGAACGACTACTCTACATCCTAGGCGCGCCCGCGTGGCTGTGGGTTGGCGTTACTCAATTGCCTACCTCAGCACCATGGTCGCACTTCGTTTGTGGTGAGCTACGCGTTACAGACTCTTTTAAACTATTTGTATGTGAGTTCGCATTTTTTCACTACCAATACATTTGAGTTTTTTGACTCTATTACACTATTGTGTTTCTTTCTTTTACCCTTCTCTTCCTTAAGTGGAAGTTTTTCTTAGGTTTTTGCAGATTAGGAGTATATCCCGAGTTTAGCCTGTCTCTTACCACCTCGTGTAAGCTTTCATTTATATTTCTAAGGCTGAGTCCATGCTCCCTGCTTGCTCGCTGAGGCGCGCTGAGGCTCAGGGAAAGCGGGTGCTTTCCCTGGCCTTGCGGTTGCTTACCGCACGCGCCGTCAGCAGGCCATCAGGGGGCGGGCCGGGGGCGGGCGCGTCACTGGCCGGGGGCGGGCCTGTGACGTCAAGGTGCTGGTTCGCCCTCATTGGGCGAACCGCTCACGTGGCCGGCCTGTCGCGCCGGCAAGCGGGGGAATTTTAAATTCCCCTAAGACCTGCGCTTCGCAAGCGCGCGGAAGCGCAGGTGAGCCCCTACTAAAGCCGCTCTAATTGCGGCTGTAGGGGCTCAGTGCTGAGTGGGAGCGTGCGTCAGCATGCTTCCGCCAGCAAGCAGTAAACATGGCCGAGGCCTTAGTCACTTCACGTTTTTGGACACTCCCCCCTTTTTTTCACTATTACTAGTTTGTGCTTGCGCCTCAGTTTTTGTGTTCTCATTTCTTAAGACAAACGAAAACGTTGTCTTCTGGGAGCGGCATCACATCTAATTCTTATATTGATTCAATATTGCACGTCCAATAATTCATTTGCGCTTATTTCAACTCCCCTTCCACACCTCTACATATGTTTATATAAACAAAGCCAAAGTTAATAGTGCATGACATTAAAGCTGAAATTCAAGCTGCCGTTTAAAAAAAAAAAATTCCCTTCAATATGTTTATCAATACAATCTGCCCACTTGCAAGTGATTAGCTAAACTAAGCTGCCGGTCGTAGCGTTCTTCTGTAATCGATCGCTGAAGATTTGGCTCGGGGGTTCACTAAATCACTGTCAGTGTTGCAGAAGAGTACCCAGGTTGGAAAGTTCTGCGTGGAAGAGCATGTGACCAGGCAGGCACTAGGTACAATTGGTGCACTGATAGAGAGAGGGCAGGGCTCAAGAGCCAGAGACAGTTTCAGAAGAGGAAGGAGGTGTGGCTTTGTAAATGGCTGCTATAGAAACAAAAGTGCTTGTTACATTTTTTTTTTAATGCTACAAGTATTTTCTCCTAGTACAGAACTGATTTATTTTAAAAAAAAACACACATGTAGGATATTACTTGAACTGCAGCTTTAAAGCAGCAGTCTGTGCTAATGGCCATTTTTGTTTTCACTTTTTTTTTTAACTTACTTTAAGATCTCTTCTCGTCCTTTCCAATGTTTTTATATTTTTAAAGTCTGTTGCTGCGTTCAGGAGGTGTAAGCATTTTAAATATTCTCCGGGAGGTTAAAATGGAGCTCTCCCCAGAGGCCAGTGTATGCACAAGGTTACATAGTTACATATAGTTACATAGTAGATGAGGTTGAAAAAAGACATAGGTCCATCAAGTTCAACCTATGCTAAATTTAGACAACAGATACTTTATCCTATATCTATACTTACTTATTGATTCAGAAGCAGGCAAACAAAAAAAACCATTAAGGGGAAAAATTAATTCCTTCCTGACTCCAAGAATTGGCAATCGGATTAATCCCTGGATCAACATCCTTCCCATGTATACTTATTTGGTATATCCCTGTATACCTTTCCCATCTAAAAAGATGTAAAACCTTTTTTTGAACAAATCTATTGTATCTGCCATCACAGTCTCCATGGGTAATGAATTCCACATTTTAACTGTGTATAAATGTAATATAAAAATCTAAATAAAAAAGTATTTTTTCCTATGGTTTATCAATTAAGGTTTATTCAGATTTTTATATTACATTGATTTTATCTATTCAGCACTCCACACGAGCAGCTGAAGGAGCAGAGCCACTGAGGGTTTGACCACTTCATTTACTTTTTTCATTAACCTTTCACTGACTGTGTGGACTCCTGGTGCTCATTTGCAAGCTGCTTTCTTGCGAGCTGTGTTCAGCTTTTACTGTACCATTAGTGGATTCTTGCTGCCCTGCTATTAGCTGTTTAGCTGTATTTAGCCTGCACTATATGTTTGCTATCTATTTTCAGGGGTGTCTCATTTGACCAGGTATAGGGGAAGGGAGGCTTAGGGAAGTACCTCTCGGTCCTTTTGGACCAGGGGGAATGGGCCAGATGAAGAGGTAGTCCCTCGAAACGTCGCCCCCCTAGCATACTTTCCGTTCTCCGTTTTTTGTGTATATTCCTTGTGTTTCATGTTTTTTCCCCTTTTCCTTTCCCCCCCCCACCCCTCACTTTGTGACATGCCCATTTGTGATACTGGTTTCTGCAAACACATTTGATTTATTTCTGGTTCATTTTATTATTAAATGTTTATTCTGCATTACAACTGTTTTCATCATTTAGCTATTAGACAGTGAGTGCTGGTACTTACGTAGATTTATTAACCCTAGAGCATAGTACACTAGCCTGTGTACAGATATGTAACAACTTGAATTAAATCAAAATAACTCACACTTGAGATGCTACTCCGGCTCCAGTGAGTGCTTCACACTGAATGCGTCATGTAGAAAATCCAAGGGTTGATTCAACGGAGCACAGCATGCAGAAAAAAGAGACTGGGGGCTACGATGCCGAATAAGACTTAAAATAATTTATTAAAGAAGTGTACACAGAGCATAGTGCAGGTGGATACCACTCTAACACGTTTCGCGCAAAGGCGCTTTGTAAATTATTTTAATCTTATTCGGCATCGTAGCCCCCACTCTCTTTTTTCTGCATGCTGTGTGCTCCGTCGCATCAACCCTTGGATTGTCCACAAACTTAGATATACTTACATGAATGTACATACATACCGGGATATAATAAAAAAGCATATATTATGGTGCCTGATTTATTAAACGGTGCAATTCCATAAATCTTAACACCTTAACAGCCTGTTTATGGGATTGTGCTGAAAGGGGACTTCTGTTGGCAGAAGGTGTCTTATGGAAAAGCACTGCTTACTAAATATGGGCCTGTATTCTTTACCAGTATATCCTGCATTAATAACGCTTTCAATGCAAGTATTGCCGACACCTCAGACATTAAATGGGATAATATAAATGTATATGTAAACCACTTAAGAACTACTTTAGATTTCTCCGAATGACAAAACCACATCTTGTTAAGATGTGCAGCTTCTTACGCTGGCTGCAGTCAGTAGCATGTGTCCTGTGGGCCTGGAAACCAATGTATAACCACATGGTCTGGTTTTAGCACAATCTGGCTACTTATCAAGCAGATTTGTGGATTGTACAAGCAGTGTGTTGCGTGGTTATTTTACGCACATAAGAATTATCAGATATGTTTTGCATATCTGTATATTATTGTTTCCTTTGCTTTTCTTTATTTGTATCAAATAAACTGCCGGTCTGATCTGCCATTATCCTTCTCTGAGCCAGATCCACAAAGCTCCTTTAAATCAGGGCTCATAACGGGACGTTCTATGAAACAAGCCGAGTACAAGCTCCAGGAAAAGTACTTACTATATAGTCTTATAATATTGAAGGGCGAATCAATGGCATACTGTAAGCACTGAATGAATCTACTGCTACAAAACTAGCCGAAATAGCAAAGGGAGAGAGGAGAACACAAGAGGGGTAATACACAACCCGAGTAGTCCAAAAGAGGCAAATGTACAGTATTACCTCTGTGATAGCCGGGAATGGAAGTATGACCCCCCAGTGTCTCTTGAAGTGATTGGTGTGGAGCCGCTTCTGCTCCCTATGAAACACCGTCTCTCCCTCGAAGTACTCCCTGAGAAAGCACCAACCAAGTGCAAAACGCGTGGGAGGAGATTTTTGTCTGTTTTTGTATTTTGTTCTGTTTTTTACTATGTAATTAATAAAACTTTTTTTTATTTTTTGTCATATCTGGTGAGTCCCGACATTTTTTCATGGCTTCGCAGTCCCACCAATCCTCAGCTTTCCTTCTTTCATAACGGCACATTACCTAAAACAGGGACGGGCGTTATCTGAGTTAACATGGTATCCTCAGTATAAGTATATGGAAAAACCCTGTCCGAACGATATCTCGTTAGCATAGGCTTAGAAACACAATATAGTAGCAAATTGTCGCTTTTTCTTCCAATCATGTGACGTTATGGCCGCAGAACCGGCTGCATTGCGTTTTACTTCTTTTTATTTATTACAGGATTGAAGCAGGGGGTCTCCGGAGCTGAATTGTGTTCATTTCAACTCCGCGGACCCCCTGTTTCCAAAGATACTTACCTCAGTAGCGGTGCCGGTATCTCTGTGCAGTTTAAATGTCCCAGTCACGCTGGCCAATAGGAAGCCCAAATGGATGATGTCATGGCTTCCTACTGGCCGCATGACAAGGGCCATTTAAAGCCGCCATTATGTTAGGCACATATTTTCCTCGCTGCATAGATTCCGGCACCGCTAAGGAGGTAAGTATCTCGTGAAGCAGGGGATCCCCAGAGCTGAAATTAACACAGTTCAACTCCAAAGACCCCTGCTTCAACCCTGTAATAAAAAAATATATATAGATATAGCTGAACCCCATTATAACGCGGTGCTCGGGGTCCACATAATGAGACTGCGTCATAACTGGATCCACGTTGTAGCGGAAATAGGCCTTTAGCTCAAGCTGAGGGACAGGGTAACAGCGCCAGTATATAATGCTGTGTTAGTAGATGCTACCTAATTGGGGTGTTACACCCGTCCAAGCCCTGTTAAAGCCTTATTTCAGGGTTTGGGGGGGAGTAACTTTGGGGAACGTTTACTGTGATTGTGTGTATACTATATTGCTGAGACTATAGGACCATAGTAGATAGGTTGTACATACTTTGTTGTGATTGTGGTTATTGGAGGTATACCAAATATGTATACCGGTTAGAGGTGAGGAGCTATCCAGCCAAAGCAGGAATCCTCACGGGTGCAGGCGCTGCACCAGCCACTCCAGGCTCCCCAAGCACAGAGGCTTAGGCCTCTTGTAACCCCTAACAGGTAGCACCATAACACCCATAACACACATATCTCCCAGAGGAGGAGGGAAAGGGTATTACACTTAAATAAACAAACCCTCATTCTCTCCATGGTGAAGAGTGTATATTCTTTTGGAAAATACCAGCCAAGTTACAACAACAAAAAATTGTATTATCTACCACCGATGTATAACGCAGGGGTGCTCTACTCCAGTCCTCAAGACCCCCCAACAGGTCAGGGTTTCAGGATAGCCCTGCTTCAACACAGGTGGCTAAATCAGCCCATGCTTCATCACAGGTGGCTTAGTCTTCGACTCTTCGACTGAGCCACCTGTGCAGAAGCAGGGATATCCTTAAAACCTGACCTCTTGGGGGGTCTTGAGGACTGAAGTTAAGCACCCCTGGTATAACCTGAGTGCATTATTGCAGTATATTTACTGGTCCTTGAAGTACTGCACATTGTAATTGTACACTTTCATTTGGCAAAGAAAAAGGCACAAATCGACACCATCTTACAAAATCTGTTATATAAACATCTGACGCTATACATAAAATATATTAGTGGAGTCTGTTTCTTTGTCCTTCACTTCCATTGTCTGTTTAATCTCTATATCACTAAACATCACTGCTACCAAATAAACTTGGGAAGAAATGCTAGCAGAATGTAAAACAGTACATTTCACCAACAGCAAATACCTTCTGTTTATATTCTAGTTTTGACCGGGCATAAAAATGTGTCTGATTTAAAGCTGCAGTGTCACAAACTTGTAAGTTACACCATCCTAAGGAATCTAAAATATTATAGAGTAAGCATATATCAAAAGTTGACATCAGTGTTGTCCAAAGGCATATACAGCATCAGATTTATAAAGGAAAAGTTCCCACTTATAAACCCTGCACTCATTTTTTCCCAGTGGAAATCTGCAGTGAAACTATACTTGGTGACTTGCATCTCTAGTGTTTGGACCCCTGAATACAGCTAGAGATATTAAGCTGGAAGAACTTGAATCCTTCACACATTGTGGTACAGGGTTTGTTAACAGTAAACTTGTGTGAATGTCTTCACATTTGGTTCTCCACATGTTTCCTGAACTCCACGTTCACATTGCTAGGAAATTTGCAAACAATATTCTCTGGTGCAACATTTTTATCAGATTACTACAAACACCACACTCGTTTTCTAACCGAAGGTCTGACTTTCGTTCCCGTGGCAAACTTCGATCTTTTCGAGACTATAAAGGACATCAATCTCTTTGCGCGGAAAATGCTGCTATACAAATATTTTACATGCAGGGACAGATTTATAACAACAAACCTAGGGATTGCAGAACTGGACGCTAGAGATCAGGAAGATCTCAACAACCTGGTAGCTCTCCAAGCAGAGAGTGAACGTAATCCAGGTGAAGGACCACATACATCCTTAAAAACCCAGAGTCATTTCACACCCTATCTAGACTCAAGCGCAAATATTTCCACTTTTCTCAATCTGGTCACAAAAGACCTGGAATCTCTTCATACCATCAGAAGAGAGAACAATATGAGCCCAGAGGAAAGAATAGCCTTAAAAGTACTGATAGCTATGGACCAGGTCACAATAAAACCAGCTGACAAAGGTGGAAATATCATTCTCCAAAAAACAGAATGATACCAAAAAGAAAACTTGAGACTGCTTAGTGACCGCAGCTGCTATAGACTTTTGGATAAAGATTCCACAGATGTTTTCTCGAAGGAACTACAATCCTAAAGTGGGTCTAGAGAATAAGGTGATATTTAAACAAGAACAGGACTATATGATGGTTCGCAATCCGACGATTGCAACCTTCTATAGTATTCCCAAGATACATAAGAACGCAGAAAGACCCCAGGGGAAACCCATAGTATCTGGAATAGGGTCCCATACAGAGAAAACCAGTCTCTTTATCGACAAAATTCTAAGAAACTTTGTGACCTCTCTCCCTTCCTATGTCAGAGACACTAAGGATGTCCTTACGCATCTTGGTGACATCTGTATTGATCTAGACACTCTTCTGGTCAGCTTTGATGTAGAGCACTTTATACACGATGTGGGACTAATAGCTGTAAAGCATTTCTTATCACCTAGAAGCTTGCACTATAGTACACACAATCAATTTGTATGCAAACTCCTAGACTTTACACTAAGACATAAAACTTTCTATCAAAAAGAAAGTAGTTATTTGCAAACACAAGGAACAGCGATGGGCACCACATGTGCACCCACGTAAGCAAATTTATATCTGGCCTGGTGGGAGGAGATGAGCATCTTTTCCAAAGCCATGAATCGATACAACCAACATATCGATGTATGGCTTCGTTATATAGATGATATCCTCTTCCTCTGGAAAGGTACTCTCAAGGATCTGATTGAATTCTTGGCACTCATTAATGCCAATTACCACAATCTACGCCTAACATCAGAAATCAGTGATATCAGTATCAACCTCCTCGACCTGATGATAAGCAAGCCACCAGATGGACACCTAACCACCTCAGCATACAAAAAAACCTATGGCTATTCAACCAATATCTACCTACAAGATAGTAGTGATCACCCTAAATCCTTGAAACAAGGTATCCCCATTGGGCAGTTTCTACTTATTAGGAGGAACTGCTCAAACACAGAGGATTTCAAGGTACAAGCTGCTAAAATGAAGATTTTCTCTGAGAGAGGCTATAGCAACACCAGCATTAAAACAGCTTACCACAGAGTTTTAAAAACTCCAAGTGCCATGCTACTTGAAAACAAACGACAGAACAATGTAACAAGGAGATCAGGTGTACAGCCACATACTGCTGCGGCCGAGTTTATTCGAGCATTTGCCCGTTCTCGGCCGCAGCAGTTACCTGGCGCGCGCCGGAGGGTGCCGGGCGCGCGCCGAAGCAGCGGAGGAGAGGCCCGCCGATCGCGGCTTCCCCCTCTCCTCTCCGGGTCCGCCGGGTCCCCCGGAACCCCCTGCCGCCGTCCCCTACATCGCGGGACACCAGGGCTCCCTCGGGGAGCCCTGGACGCGCGTGCAGGGGGCGCAGGCACCCGATGACGCGTGACCGCGCATCGGTGACGCGCGGCACGCCGAGGGGATGCCACTTGCAAGCCGGGAAATCTCCCGGCTTGCGGAACTGGCCACACTTCAATAAAGTGTGTCGCCAGTGTACATGGGTCATTAGTCTGTCTGCAGAAATGTCACAGAAATGTTGCAGCATTACTGGGGTATTGCCCCAGATTTTCCCAGGCAAGTGTTCGGATACTCGTGGCTGCATCAGTTTAACAACCGGTGGAGATATTAATACAATTGTCAACAAACACTGGCACATTTTGACAAATGATGATGATCTACATACAGTTCTCAAAACATGGCCAAGCATAGTCTGGAGAAGATCTAAGAACTTGAAAGATCTTCTGGTAAGAAGCCATTTTTCTAGAAATAACACAATAAGCACGTAGCTAGGCAAACAAACTTCAGGGTGCCACAAATGCCATACATGCAAAGCCTGCAATTTTGTATTTCCAAGCAAAACCTTCACCAACTGGAATAATACAATAACCCACCACCGAAAACACTTGATAAACTGCAAAACTGTAGGGGTTATTTACCTTGCCCCCTGCATTTGCGGACAAACGTACGTTGGTAAAACTTGCAGAGAGTTCAGGAGAAGAATCTTAGAAAACCTGGGTTCTATACGCAACAGTGTAGACACCCCTCTCTCATGCCATGTAAGGGAAAAACATGGGAGTGATCCTAAATGCATCTACTTTCATGGCATTGACCATATACCCCAAAGTAATCGCAAGGGGAATTGGGATAACTTCTCCTACAAAGAGAAGCAAGATGAATCTACACCCTGCACACTCTATCTTCGAATGTCATCAATGAAGGGTTTGTGTACACCGCCTTCATGTAAGAGAACTGAATAATAACATTCTAGCAATTTGATGGGGCACTGGACCATCAGTACTGGTCCCGCCCTTATGGCTATGTAGCACATGTCCCTTCCCGTCCCCCCCCCCCTGGGAGATTATGTCTATGTGACTGCTCTGTCTAGTGCTGATTACCTGTGTGGTACAGGAGAGATGAGTTTCCCGCGATGGTGTGGGGGTATAGGGCAGACCTTTAGGGATCCCTCTGGTTAAGTTCTTCTTGTGTCAGCGCCTCCAGACATAGGGGGCTTCAGCATGGCTGAAGCGGGTCCATCAATGACAGTCCTTACTCTCATTTACCTCCCTCCATACAGACTGCAGCGGAGCCAGAAGTACAAATGAGGATGTTCTTTATTTCAGCAGCCACTGCTGGTGATATTGCAGCGTATGCTTCAATTGGATAGGGTGGATCCCTGGCTTCTGGATGGTACTGGCCTGCGGGTAATGATGAGGCCTGGCTGGATTTGATTAGTGCCTCAGCCCTTGAGGGGCTGAGCACATGTCTCACAACCAGCCAGGAGTGAGACATTAAACAGTATGATATCTCCACCATTCTCCTCAATAGACTATCACATAATTCCAGTGTACAAGAACACATAAACGTTTTGTGACATAACTACATACTACCGGTATATTTGTTTCTAACGGGGTCACAAGGAGTTCTTTTGTTCTCACAGGAGTGTCCTGCTATATTATCTGGACAATATACACCATCACAGAACACTTTGATGTTCTTTTTTAGTTCTAAGCATGTGTTATGCATTACCATACTAAATGCCTTATTTTAATAGTATGCTCAATAAAATTATAAGTTTGAAATCATTCATCATGTCCTGTCTGTGGTAAGGGACCAACTAGGGATTTACTTTTCTTAGTACCCCTGTTTACTTTTTGCCTTACTGTAAAGTTGCATAACTTTTAAAGTAATTTCCAGAAAATGGCAGTATATAAAAAAAAATGCTGCAGGGGGGAACCTCAGGGGTTCTGTGGCTGCCAATGGATGGGTGAGCTGGAACAAGTGTCTCAACTGTCCCAGGGGCGCCGCAGCACCTCCCACAGCAGTGACCCGGTGACTCCCCAGCTCAGCAGCAGCCCGGTCACTTCGATCCTTTCTCTCCGTCCACCTGCCGGCACCAGAAGTCACGTCCAACTTCCATATGTGTGTGTAGGAGGAGAAGTGAAAAGCGGGAAGCCACAGGGGGAGACTGTAAGGGAGTAAGGGAGAGGGGGAGAGTGTGAGAGGGAAAGAGAGAGAGGGGTTAGATTGTAAGGGGTGAGTGGAATAGAGGGGGCGGAAGTGTGAGGTGGGACAGAGAGAGGGAGGGAGTGTGCGGGGAACAGAGGGAAAGAGGGAGGGTAAGGGGAGAAGAGTGAGAGGGAGGGTAAGGGGGAAAAAGAGGAGTGTAAGGGAGGAAGAGAGAGGGAGTGTAAGGGAGAACAGAGGAGGCGAGGGAGTGTAAGAGGGGAAGAGAAACGGGGGAAGAGAAAGAGAGATGGATGAAGGTGGGTGGCAGAGGGTTGGGGTTCCACAGAATTTCTAATTCTAGGGTTCCTTAACCAAAAAGGTTCAAAATCACTGCCCTAAACATTTATCCTATATATTTAATTATTTGTAAGAAATGTTTTTTTTGTTCTATGAACTAACACTGTACCACCATTCACCTGCTGAAGTTTTTGTGAGAAATTAAATAGAAATAGCCGTGTTAGTCCAGTTGGGATAGTGCAGAAGAAATTAGTACTTCAGCATCAGACGCTACCTTTTTTTTATACTGTATGGACTAACAATTGATATTTTAGGACAGGCTTTCGAGGGTTTTCCTCTGATAAATTGCAAATCAGTGCATGACATCTTTCTACTGTAGCACTGACGGGGTTTCAAAAAGTGTAAGGACATTAATGAGAGCAGCTCTAAGTGGAAAGTGTGAAGGCCGCATTCCTGCTTTATCTGGTGCCTTCCTTCATACCAGACCCCCGAGTGCAGCAGTAATCCCTAAATATAGCACACAATAGATATCTTTCCCTTTTTAACCATAGTACGTGTAAATCCAGCTTATGCCAGTGTGCAGAAAGAGACCAAGTCATGTACCTTGTAATTCTGATAACCCTATGCTGGAAGGACCTCTGTGAAATGGTTACAGCGCTAATTAAAATCCATACAAGAAGCTCATTCACATCACTAGTATCAAGTATATATAGACTAGTATACTGTTTACAATGTACACTTCAAAACAAAGTTCATGTTCAATATATGAACAGAATATTGGTTAAAAAAAAAATTGGGAACAGTCCAAGAATTCCTGATTTATGCATCAAGTCCCCAAAACTCACTTTAGTAGCAGACAGAATTTATGCTGGTGATGGGAAATTTTTCCTTACAATCTAATCCGGTTTTAGATGTCAACCCATTTGTGGGACATCGGTGAAATACTGTAGTGACAGGAGTACAGGAACTGTTTTTTGGGTGAGCGTGCTCTTCATATGAAATCAATAACATAGATACATTACCATAATGTAAAAATGTATGAACCCAGGGTGGGCTGCAGCACCACCCGCACCACTAGTTCTAGCCCCCATGTGTAGTGTTTAATGAAAAGCACCAATTGGTACACTTTGAGTGCACCAAACAATGCTTCTATTTCAACACAACAGATCCGGGACTTAATGTCCCCACCTGAGTAATGCTATGGTATGCCTCAACTCTCCACTCAAAAGCTAAGATGGGACGAGTCTTTTCTCATTATGGTTACATCATAATTTCTAAACTAAAAAGTAAGGCTAAGGTGCACTGTCTCTTTCCACTCAATAGCCAATATATGGAGCAAACCCTCAATATTCTCAGCTGAGAAGTCCCTCAATACTACTTGTCCCTCAATACTCAGTCCCTACTATGTGTGGCTGGGATATATCATTACTCCCTATTCCAAGCAATCCTACTGCACATCCCTGTCACGGCAGACCAGGTCTTACCAACACATTAATACCGGGATTCTGGACTGAGCAGTACAAGGCGGGTAAAATAAATTGTAATTTATTTCCTTTTTAGACAAACACACAATACTTCACAATTACAGTCAATAAACACTTACTGGGATGGGGAAACGAAATAAAATGTCCACGGAACGAAACAAAGTCTCTGGACTCCCTTGCACGCATGCAAGTGGGTGCGCGATGTGAGCCATGCGATAGTCCTTGGCTAGGGGCGCAACTTGCCACCCCTATATCTCCGCCGAAAGGAAAGATTTCATAAGGTCCTTACAGGTTTCGTTCAGGAATCCCCAGCTCAAACGAATTCTCGAAGAGGGGTGCAATTCTTCTTTGCGGTATAGTTAACCCCGCACACTCTGGAACCGCTGACGCTGGAACTTGGACGTTTCTTGACTGATCTCAGGTGAATCTCCCTGGGATTGTGCTGCAGGCATCTTTATAGGGTTAAGGGTCCTATTCCTAACAGGCATAGCCAATCCTCCCGTGGGAACAACTTTTCCCACCTATCCCTGACTTGCCAGGAGTTCCCAGAACGGGCAGAAGTTGCTTCCCGGTCTGCTAAGAGCATGCGTTAACCTCACAACTGAGCTACTTACCATTCCGGGCCCAACCTCTTACCTGGCAACAGTAAGTCTGGGGTTTGGCTACAAGTGTGAAGCGCCCATACTTCACACCGGTATCTGGTACTTGGGAATAATCCGGCCGCCCTAACACCTAGGGTCTCTGAGGCTTTTAAACTCTGGACTTCTCTAGACACTGGGGCACCAACTTAGCAGGGTGCCCTTTGAAGTACGGAGATGAAAAATCCCTCAGCTACATTCATTACATCCATAACATATGAGCATGTTATTGGATTCATCGCCGGACCCGCGGGAAAGGGGTTCCTGCCTTTGCATTGAAAACACCATTGGAATACAGTTTATTTATAAATGTATGTTCTGTATATGCAACAAATATAAAACTCATATGTATATTCATGGTTTCTTTTTACCTAGCTGCACTCCAAAAATTAGAGTGCTAGCTCTTTCCTAGCACAAGTTATCCACTTAATTGAAGGGGCTCTGTGATGTGGGTTGCTGTTTGATCTATAATCGGTATGGGTTAAAAGCCGGCATACAATGTATCCGTGCTGGCTTTGATCGGTAACCGCAGATGCGCACCACCAATTCACCTTAAGTGGATAACGAGACAGCTGGAAAGATTGTAGCAAGACGGTACTTCAGCTAAACCGCAGACCACTTATTCAATTGACTTTGCGGTTTCAATGTCTGTGGTCTGGAAACTGATATCTATCTTTAATGCAGCTACTTACTCGCAGGCAGACTTCTCCAATTTAGCTCTTGACACAGCGCTAGAGGCTCCCCCTTGTGTCGCAAATACAGTTAGCACATTTCTCATTCATTCATACTACTGCAGCTAGCTTCTGAGCTACAAAAAGGGGACAATAAAGGTAGTGTAGGGGAAAACATGGTATTAGTTTGACAATACATTTTAACCCCTTCTATCCCAACACGGTTTAGGGTTAACCAGCCGGGCATAATACCTTTTATTATTGGTGAATAGAGAAGAATCTTCTCTGCCAGTGCTCGAAGTTAAATAATTTGCTTCTCCTTGGAAATAATTAATGGCTATGTAGCATGATCATCATTTCATTTCAAATGCACCTTTGTTGGCGGATCCAGGTAAATAAAGTGAGTAAAAAGGTCAATAATGCTCATTGTTAGGGGTGTGGGTAAAACATAGAAGAGGGATGTCAAGGGAACCTAAGTAAACCAGGGGCCCTGACCCCTATCTAAATAATAACTCCAACAGCAACCCTTAGAGCTAGCCCATAAAGATAAAGAACAGTGTCACAGACATATTACTCACGACCCTTGTAAATGCGGTCCTTCTGGTCCTGGCGTGCTCTCAGCCCGACGTATGTAATAGTAGAAAGTCACCCTGGATAGGGGGAAAGATGGCGGTGCACAGCATGCCAGCAAGTGCCTCATGCGTTCCGGAAGCAGGAAGTGAAAAGGAAGCTGGATGACGATTTTCAGTACAAAAATGTAATGGACAACAATGAACAGCAAAAGACATCAATAAAAAGAAAAAATCATCTTGAGAAGGAACTCTGACGCGTTTCGTGCATCTACTGCACTTTGTCAAATGATGGAACCCCACCATTGGATGCTTACAGTCGGGTAAGACCAGCCGCTATCAAACGCGTCGTCATGGAGTCCCAAGTGACCATCGTGTACAGAGATTTCTATAACCAACACCTTAAACACCGACCTTGCAGTCGGCGGAGCATATGAAAGTGAGGGGGCTAAGTAATGAGGATTACCCCATTGATGGGATAGTGAAGGTTCGGCTGGAGATAGTTTAGCTGAACACAGGCAAATCACACCCTATGGATATAGAGGCACTAGTGTGCCCCGAGCCCCTAGAGCAGCCCAAGTACCCGATTATCTTGGGAACTAACACTGATATAGTGCGGGCAATAGTCAGGGCCTATCTACAAGAAGTCAGTGAGCTGCTTCTGAATAGCCTAAACCTCCATCCCATCCTGTTGGAGGAGTGTTGCAAGATATCTGCCCTAGATAATCATGGCGATCTCTTCAACCTGCGAGCAGGACTAACAGAGACTCCACCTAGGGGGTGAAGCACATGGCCGCATTGTGCTGCTACCCCGACCGAGACAAGGCCGACTACCTCTTTTCTCTGGAAAGCACGCCGGAGGAAGATGCTCAGCGACGCTACAAGCTGATACCAGAAGTGTGGGAATGGATTTCCAAGATTCCTGGACGAATGAAAGTGTTCGTCCAAAATATCTCTCTGTACCCCATGATCTTCGATCCAGGACGAAAATTGGGCCGCATAAACTCCGTCACCCCAGTGGAGACAAAGCCTCAGGTGATTGCTGCTGCGGGTCCGGCCAGCCGAGCTGACATTTAACTTCGGAGACTCAACCATACTGGCCAAATGGAAAGACCGGTTAACGGCCAAATCGGAAGAACGCCGGACCGTGTTCTCCACGAGTGAGATGGATGTGGGTTGCAGCCGCAGCACCCAACACACCAACAGGCTGAGTGACACTACACCCTTCAGAGAACATTCTCGTCGCATCGCCCCTCGGGATGTGGATGATGTCAGGGACGTCTTACAAGAGATGGAAACAGCAGCGATTGTGACCGAATACCGGAGTCCCTACACCTCGCCCATCATGGTGGTGAGAAAGAATAATGGATTGGTAAGATTGTGTGATGACTACCGTACACTGAACAACCATACCCGATCAGTACACTCTTCCTCGCATTGAAGAGATTCTCAACGCACTAACTGGGAACCAGTGGTTCAGTGTTCTGGATTTGCGATCTGGGTACTACCAGGTACAGATGAGTGAAGAAGTCAAGAAGAAGACTGCCTTCTTCTGTCCTCTGGCTTCTACCAATTTACATGCATGCCTGAAGGCATCTGCGGGGCTCCAGCAACATTTCAACGGTTAATGGAGAAAACCATTGGAGATATGAATCCTTGGGAATGTTTGGTCTACCTGGACAATATTATTGTCTTCGATAAAACCTTTGAAGAACGGCTGCTTAAAGTGCTTGACCGTCTGGGGCGAGAGGGCCTGAAACTGACACTCGACAAGTGCTGGTTCTGTCGCACCTCTGTGGGACACATTGTGGGACACGTGGGACACATTGTGTATGCCAATGGAATCGCCACAGATCTGGCCAAAGTCGAAGCTGTGGTGAATTGGCTGCGACCTGAGAATGTCATGGAGCTACGCTCTTTCCTCAGCTTCTGTGTCTACTATCGTTGCTTTGTGGAGGGGTATTACAGTAAGGCCAAGCCTCTAAATAATCTCCTCAAGATATACCCAGAGGATACCGGGTGAAAGGCCTCCTCTGCTAGACAGCCGTTTGATGATAAATGGATATGAATGCGAACGGGCATTCCTGGGCCTGAAGAGGAGCGTAACCAAGGCACCTGTTCTTGCTTATGCCGATCCGGAATAGCCCTAAATCCTCCATATAGAAGCAAGTCTCAATGGCTTAGGTACAGTCCTACACCAGAAACATCCGGAGGGGCTCTGACCAGTAGCCTACATCAGCCGCAGTTTGAATCCCAGCGAGCAGAATTATCCGGTACACAAGTTGGAGTTCCTCGCCCTGAAGTTGGCCATCGTGGACAAAGTCGATGATTACTTGCACGGCGTATCTTTTGAAGTGAGGACGGATAATAATCCCCTCACCTACATACTATCATCCGCCAAACTAGATGCTACCGGCCACCGATGGCTGGCAGCGTTATCAAACTACCATATCACACTGAAATATAAACCAGGGCCTCTGAATATCGGAGCGGATGCCCTATCCCGAAGACCAGGACTGAGCCCCACTTCAGACGATGATTGCAGGGAGGAGATCCCGGGATGAGGGCCATGTGCAACCCGGCCACTGGCCTAGAAGATAGAGTGGCCTTCTCAGAGTTAAGGGTCGCAGACTCCTTAGGATGTCAATCCAAAGCCATCCCTGCCGCATACTGTGACCCAGAAGGGATGGACATCACCCACAATAAGATCATAGCGTGGAAGGATATGGCCCAATATCAGATCCGGGACCCTATAGCTGGCATCATCCATCAGGCTGTCCAGAAAAACAAAAAAAACAAAATAAAAGTGCGCAACAGATAAACCTCTATTGTAAATATAATGACCCACATAAACACCTATGTGATAATAATCAACACAACAACCTCTAAGTTGTAAAGTGACATCTGCAGCCGAAGGTAATAGGAGTGCCTCAACACCCCTATAGCAACTGAAACAAAAAAGAACACAAGCACAGATGCAATAGTGAAGTAAGTTCAAAATTATGTATATAATAAAAATGGTAAGGTATCTGCGTACATCAATTCAGAATACAATAGGCATTTCATGCACGTATGTCATGTGTTACCCGGCACTGCCACGACAACCGAACTGCCACGATCACAGGATCCAATGAATGTTCATTCAAATGTCCGTATGGAAATCCAGGCACACGGGTCTCATCAGCTGCCTCGGTGGACCCTCCGTTTGCCTCTGTGCACGTGGGGGCAACCACCCCTGGACACCAGGACTGCTGGAGCCACCGTCCGGCTCTCTTCTCCGAAACTCCGTAAGAATTGCGACTGGCCATAAGATGATACTGCCGTAGGGCGATATTGCCGTAAAGTATACTATTGCGTCGCTCGGAACGTATGGATAGAGTCTCTGAATTGTTGGCGAATACAGACTGGGATATATTATCGATAGGGGCTAAAAAGTATATATCCAACGCGTTTCGAAACGCAAGCCTGCCATTCTGAAACATGCACCCTGCGACAGGGTCGCCATTCTCATGCGAGAAGCAGATAAGTTTGAGATCTACAATGGGCTACTCTATCGGGTGGTGCAATACCACAACCACCCGGATAGAAGACAACAGGTTCTCCCCAGGAACCTACAACATATGGCCCTGAAAGCCTTGCACGATGAGCATGGACATCTCGGTGTGGAGAAGACCTTTGCACTCATCAGAGACCGTTTCTTCTGGCCAAAGATGCGTGAGGTGGTGGAATGACATTGTCGGCGGTGTACCAGATGTATTAACGCAAGATGCTTCCTACCCGAGCTGCACCAATGGCTCATCTGAAGAGCTCGGGCCCCATGGACTTGGTGTGCATGGATTTCTTGTGCATTGAGCCTGATGCCCGAGGGATCTGTAACGTGCTGCTCATCACGGACCATTACACGCGATATGCACAAGCTTTCCCGACCAAAGACCAGAATGCCATCAAGGTGGCCAAGATACTGTGGGAAAGGTACTTAGTGCATTATGGCCTGCCCAACCGCCTTCATTCCGACCAAGGCCGGGATTTCGAAAGCAAACTGATCTGGGAGCTACTCAAAATCCTGGACATCACCAAGTCCCGGACAAATACATACCATCCGGAGGGTGACTCTCTGCCGGGGCAATTCAACAGGACATTGCTGGACATGCTCGGCACGTTGAAAGACGCTCAGAAGACAGGGTGGAGCCAAAATGTGGAAGCCCTAGTACATGCGTTCAATTGTACCCGACACGAGTCCACGGGATTCTCCCCACACTTCCTTATGTTTGGCGAGAAGCCAGGCTGCCGGTGGATGTACGTCTGCGAGTGTCCACAGACAGGATACACAACGCAACACACTTCAAATATGTAAGAGGAGGGGAGAAACGAGGACATTGGAGCACAGCAAAAAGACAGGCTGGCGGCAGTGACTGCGTGCAAAAGCTTTATTCCGGCAACATTGCCATTAAAAACAGGACAGGTTCTCTGACTTTTTCAAAGAGTGCTATACTGCAGCCAGGGGTGTTCCCTAAATACCCACAGACACCCACGTGATCAATTAGAAATCCCCGCCCCTGGCCGGTAATTTACAGGCCACTGGATAATTATGTAAATTAGAAGGGTGCTGCCCATCAAATCCAATGGAGGGGAGTTTTAACCATATGGTTCCTGAATACATTTTGGGAAACTAATACTGTAAGGGTAGCAGGTCTATCCTCTGGCTGCCATAGCAAACTGATATGTGGAGAGCATAACATGACATTTAATCTTATTTAAAATATATACATATTAATATACATTAATAGGTAATGCATCATCTGATAATATTAAGCATATTTAGAATGACCATTTAGCTTGCAAGAGATTATCCTAGAGAGCTAGATGTACTTAATTTACCTATTATGCATAAAAATAATACAAAACAACAAACATGTTTAGGACATGTCACAAATCTAAACATTAAAAAATAAAATAAGAACAGCCACACAGAGAGAATAAATAAATTGTCACATCATCCTAGATGAAAGTTCAGGCATCAGACAATGATTGATACATAGAAGACTGACACTGTTGCATTCTATTCTGCATTCTATTATGTATCGTAACAACAGACCACCTAATAATTTTGGACATAACCACATATTATTGTGATACAGAAAATTATATTAGTACAGCCAAGGTTATAACAATAATTTAGCCTATAAAAACAATAAAGGCAAGAAAACAAAAGAGCAGTAGAACAACGGCAGAGAAATATCATAAGTACCGGTCTTATATTCAAACACCTAATATATAATTTTCCGTTTTTTGTTTCAATATTTCAGATTGTAGTATTTTAGTATTTAAATAGACCCTAGGTACTTCAACCAGGGAACAAACAGTTCATCAGCCCATATATACATATATCTCTCTCTATTCAGCAAACAGTTGACTGTGATACACAGGGCTAGCAGTCTATAAAAAATGGGACAGCTCCCAATCCACATTTAGACCTTGTGGATGGAGACTGTCCGTACAAAAGATCCATGACATCTCTTTTTGGTTCAATATCTTAAGTCTATTACCACCCCTTATCATATTAGGGACATGTTCAAGTCCCAAAAAGGAAAAGCCATGTAGGCCACCTTGTCGACAGGAGGAAAAGTGTCGAGAGACCGGGTGCAACAAGTCCTTTTTCTTAATTAGCCGTACATGTTCCTGTATTCTCGTTTTTAGCGCTCTAATTGTACGGCCAATATAGGTCTTGTTGCATCCGCATTTGATCATGTAGACTACATGACTACTGTTGCAGTTGATAAACATATGTATGGGTTTTTTAATCTTTGGTTTTAGACAATCTGAGGGAATCGCGGAACCTTAGTTGGTCTAGCATACTGGCACACATTACACCGTCCACATGGGAAGAACCCTTTAGGTATATTACTAATTTTTTCCACACTTTGGGATGAAAAGAGACTGGGTGACAAATAAGATGATAAAGGTTTTGCTCTACGAAAGACCAATTTGGGCCTTTCCTTTGTGATGTTTCCTAGGTCACAGTCTAGTGTAAGTGTTTCCCAGTGTCTGGCTATAATGGACCTGATGTCGTTTGATTGACGGCTCTGTCTGGTGATAAACAGGGGTACATTTTGGATGCGTTCTCCCTTATTCCCTTATGTTTTTGACAGAAGCTCCTCCCTTGACATTGCTTTAACTATTGTAAATGTTTTCACTAGATCCTCTTCAGGATACCCTCTGTCCTTGAATCTGTTAATCATTAGATTTGCCTGGTTGATGAAATTTTCATCAGTTGAACACAACCTTCTGAGGCGCATAAGTTGCCCCTTTGGTATACCTTTCTTGAGGGGCAATGGGTGATTACTATTCGCCATAAGGTAAGTGTTCCTGGAGTTGGGCTTCCTGTACACATCAGTCTGAATCTCTCCCATTAAATCAACATAAATAAGGATATCCAAAAAGTGTATTTGATTACTACTGTGCTCATGTGTAAAGTGTAGATTATAATTATTAGAATTTAAAGACTGGATAAAAAGCTCCAGAGTGTGAGTGTCACCCTCCCAAATCAAAAACAGATCGTCAATATAGCGGCGATAAAACAAAATGTGTTTCCTAAATAAATTTAAATCGCTATAAATAAATAGTGATTCCCAAAACCCCATGAAAAGATTCGCATAAGAGGGTGCAAAAGACGTACCCATTGCAGTGCCAGTGAGTTGCAAATAAAATTGTGAATCATAACTAAAGTAGTTGTGCGTGAGCAAAAATGTGATAGATTCAATTAGAAAAATACAAAGTGCAGGGGAGAGATCAGATTTGTTAAGAAAGTGCTGTACAGCCTCTATGCCCTGCCTGTGGTCTATGATGGAGTACAATGACTTCACATCCATAGTCACCCAGACACAGTTGGTAGTCCAATTTATTGTTTGTAAGTCTTCAATTAAATGTCTGGAATCTTTAGTGTAAGAGGGCAGGCTGAGCACTAGAGGCTGTAGAAAAAAATCAACATAACGTGATAAAGCATCTCTCAAAGATCCAATACCTGACACAATTGGCCTACCTGGAGGTTGCGTCAAGGTTTTATGGATCTTTGGGAGATGATAAAAAATAGGTATAATTGGGTCTGGTGTGTACAGGAAGCCCAGCTCTTTAGGATCCAAAATATAGAGGACTTCACCCAATTCCAGGTGTGACCTAAGCTGGACGAGGTATCTTTGAGTAGGGTCTGAGGGAAGTTTTTTATATGTAACAACGTCTCCTAGCTGTCTGAGAGCTTCCTTGTTATAATCTTCCGAGGACTGAACAACAATTGCTCCTCCCTTGTCTGCTTTTTTAATGACAAGGGATTTATCTTTTTGTAAATTAATTAGCTCTTGTCGTTCAGTCCTCGAGAGATTATCCCCTTTGGGGTGACCAATCGTGATCCCCTCTGCCAATATTCTAAGGTCCCTCTCAACAAGTTTCTCAAATGTTGAGATAAAGGGACCCTTAGAGTTGTTGGCGCAGAAGATTGACTTTCTTTTAAAATTTGTATGTTCGTGTTGGAAGAAATCCATAGAAAGTTCATATGGGGATGAATTACCCGTTTGGTCACCAAGGAGACCCTCCAAATCTGCAACTGCACAGTGCTCCCTGTAAGAAAGAATTTCTCTGTTAGTATCATATACATTTAAATCAACATTTGCAACAGAGTCCATGGTCTCTCCTGATTCATTTGGTGAACTTTTGTGTGCTGAAAAGAACTTGGTTAGTGCCAGCTTACGAGTGAAACACTGCAAGTCTATGATGGTACTGAAGAGATCAAAGTTACTTAGCGGAGCAAAATTAAGCCCTTTATTCAGGAGTTTTAATTGGTCAATGGTTAGTGACACGTTCGAGATATTAATGACATTGTCCTCCGCTAATGATACTTTTTTCTCTTCGTGGCCCCTCTTTGGGCTTCCCCTCTTCCTTTTGGACCTCCGCGTCCTAAAAAAGCGGGTACAAAGGAGGAGGTGGATGGTCTTGCATCATCTTCACCGGTATATGTGGTGTGGCTCAATCTGTCCGAGGTAGTGGACTCGCGAAGTACCCCACCTGTGTTTTTCTTCTTCCAGGGATCATCGTATTTCTCTTTTTCAAATGTAATTGAGGTAGGTCTATTTTCCCCCTCTGAAAGATCTGAGTCTGCACTAGACGCTTCAGCATATTTATTTCTGAGTATAGATTTTATAGGAGTTGGTTGGTTGGCACCCTTGTTCTGATTAGATCTATGTTGGGGTGATTTAGATCTACCTCTAAATCTATTTGTGTTAGGTTTTGGGGGTAGTTCCCAAAAATATACTTGATGTTTAATATAATCTTGCTTGTCCCTTTCAAACTTGGATTGTTTCTTTTCCAAGATCGTATTCTCTACCTCGTCTATATTCTGGGACAGGATCAGGTCATTATTAGAGAAATGTTCCATTTTGTTAAATGATTTTAATTTTGTTTTCAAATCCAAAATGTCCTTCTCTAAAGCAGATCTCTCTTCCTTTTTATGAGTAATAATTAGTCCCATGAGTTTAAAGGAACACTCATCTAAGGCCATCCTCCATTTATTTTCAAATTCTTTGTTGATAAATCCAAAGGTGGGAGATTTTTTAATACGTAACCCCCTTGGAATTCTGTTAACTCTCACATAGTTATCCAAGGAGGTTATGTCCCACCATAACCGGATATTGAGTGATAGTAATTTTTTATGTTATGTTGATTTAATGGGAGAGATTCAGACTGATGTGTACAGGAAGCCCAACTCCAGGAACACTTACCTTATGGCGAATAGTAATCACCCATTGCCCCTCAAGAAAGGTATACCAAAGGGGCAACTTATGCGCCTCAGAAGGTTGTGTTCAACTGATGAAAATTTCATCAACCAGGCAAATCTAATGATTAACAGATTCAAGGACAGAGGGTATCCTGAAGAGGATCTAGTGAAAACAGTTACAATAGTTAAAGCAATGTCAAGGGAGGAGCTTCTGTCAAAAACAAAAGGGAATAAGGGAGATCGCATCCAAAATGTACCCCTGTTTATCACCAGACAGAGCCGTCAATCAAACGACATCAGGTCCATTATAGCCAGACACTGGGAAACACTTACACTAGACTGTGACCTAGGAAACATCACAAAGGAAAGGCCCAAATTGGTCTTTCGTAGAGCAAAACCTTTATCATCTTATTTGTCACCCAGTCTCTTTTCATCCCAAAGTGTGGAAAAAATTAGTAATATACCTAAAGGGTTCTTCCCATGTGGACGGTGTAATGTGTGCCAGTATGCTAGACCAACTAAGGTAATTGATTGTCTAAAACCAAAGATTAAAAAACCCAAACTTATGTTTATCAACTGCAACAGTAGTCATGTAGTCTACATGATCAAATGCGGATGCAACAAGACCTATATTGGCCGTACAATTAGAGCGCTAAAAACGAGAATACAGGAACATGTACGGCTAATTAAGAAAAAGGACTTGTTGCACCCGGTCTCTCGACACTTTTCCTCCTGTCGACAAGGTGGCCTACATGGCTTTTCCTTTTTGGGACTTGAACATGTCCCTAATATGATAAGGGGTGGTAATAGACTTAAGATATTGAACCAAAAAGAGATGTCATGGATCTTTTGTACGGACAGTCTCCATCCACAAGGTCTAAATGTGGATTGGGAGCTGTCCCATTTTTTATAGACTGCTAGCCCTGTGTATCACAGTCAACTGTTTGCTGAATAGAGAGAGATATATGTATATATGGGCTGATGAACTGTTTGTTCCCTGGTTGAAGTACCTAGGGTCTATTTAAATACTAAAATACTACAATCTGAAATATTGAAACAAAAAACGGAAAATTATATATTAGGTGTTTGAATATAAGACCGGTACTTATGATATTTCTCTGCCGTTGTTCTACTGCTCTTTTGTTTTCTTGCCTTTATTGTTTTTATAGGCTAAATTATTGTTATAACCTTGGCTGTACTAATATAATTTTCTGTATCACAATAATATGTGGTTATGTCCAAAATTATTAGGTGGTCTGTTGTTACGATACATAATAGAATGCAGAATAGAATGCAACAGTGTCAGTCTTCTATGTATCAATCATTGTCTGATGCCTGAACTTTCATCTAGGATGATGTGACAATTTATTTATTCTCTCTGTGTGGCTGTTCTTATTTTATTTTTTAATGTTTAGATTTGTGACATGTCCTAAACATGTTTGTTGTTTTGTATTATTTTTATGCATAATAGGTAAATTAAGTACATCTAGCTCTCTAGGATAATCTCTTGCAAGCTAAATGGTCATTCTAAATATGCTTAATATTATCAGATGATGCATTACCTATTAATGTATATTAATATGTATATATTTTAAATAAGATTAAATGTCATGTTATGCTCTCCACATATCAGTTTGCTATGGCAGCCAGAGGATAGACCTGCTACCCTTACAGTATTAGTTTCCCAAAATGTATTCAGGAACCATATGGTTAAAACTCCCCTCCATTGGATTTGATGGGCAGCACCCTTCTAATTTACATAATTATCCAGTGGCCTGTAAATTACCGGCCAGGGGCGGGGATTTCTAATTGATCACGTGGGTGTCTGTGGGTATTTAGGGAACACCCCTGGCTGCAGTATAGCACTCTTTGAAAAAGTCTCTTAGACGAAACGCGTCAGAGAACCTGTCCTGTTTTTAATGGCAATGTTGCCGGAATAAAGCTTTTGCACGCAGTCACTGCCGCCAGCCTGTCTTTTTGCTGTGCTCCAATGTCCTCGTTTCTCCCCTCCTCTTACCTACCTGCTCTGGGACGGATGCACGCTCCAGGAGAGCAGCGGTGAGGCCCCCTCCTCTGGAACGGACAGCCAACAGGCACTACACGAGCCAGCTACACGAGTCCCTGCACTCCCTGCTCGAGGACCCGCCGGGAACACGTGATCCGCCACAGAAGGAACCGCCGGATGGGAGAAGCACTCCGGTCAGGTTAGAGATCACTTTTCCTATACGGCGACCCAGATTGTGCCTTATTGTGCCCAAAAGAAGTTATTATTTCCTATCTAGGGGTACACACTCCGCTGCTCTCCTCTATTACTTCAAACATTGGCAAATCTGCCCTACCACTGCTACACTGAGGATTAAACAGTCCTCAATACCGACACCAATTTGAAGCACCACATTAGGGGTTTATTCCCTTATCTACCTATGTCTCTAGCATTGTGGTAGCTCATTGCTGTATTCGGTAAGGACTTATTTGTATTGTATCCAGTGGTTTATGACAAAGACATTTTAACCTCTTACAGGCTGGCTTGTGGCTTTTCTGTGCATAATAATTAAAACTCAATTTTTAATGATCTAAGTTTATACAGTTGCTGAGTATTTGGAGATCTTTTCTAAGACTGTCACACAGAGACTTGTGTAACTTATGCCTTAATTATGGATGACACATTTGAGGATTGTGTTCAAGAGGATGGCGCAGATACATTTGTATTTAGATGCAGCGACCATACCAAAAGAAGCAGAAAAGCTGCACATGTCTTTGATGAAACTGGTAAAGTGTTTTGTGAGGAATCATCTGACCTGGTGACCTATTTTCAAAAGTTAGAACAATTACTATCACTCAATATCCGGTTATGGTGGGACATAACCTCCTTGGATAACTATGTGAGAGTTAACAGAATTCCAAGGGGGTTACGTATTAAAAAATCTCCCACCTTTGGATTTATCAACAAAGAATTTGAAAATAAATGGAGGATGGCCTTAGATGAGTGTTCCTTTAAACTCATGGGACTAATTATTACTCATAAAAAGGAAGAGAGATCTGCTTTAGAGAAGGACATTTTGGATTTGAAAACAAAATTAAAATCATTTAACAAAATGGAACATTTCTCTAATAATGACCTGATCCTGTCCCAGAATATAGACGAGGTAGAGAATACGATCTTGGAAAAGAAACAATCCAAGTTTGAAAGGGACAAGCAAGATTATATTAAACATCAAGTATATTTTTGGGAACTACCCCCAAAACCTAACACAAATAGATTTAGAGGTAGATCTAAATCACCCCAACATAGATCTAATCAGAACAAGGGTGCCAACCAACCAACCCCTATAAAATCTATACTCAGAAATAAATATGCTGAAGCGTCTAGTGCAGACTCAGATCTTTCAGAGGGGGAAAATAGACCTACCTCAATTACATTTGAAAAAGAGAAATACGATGATCCCTGGAAGAAGAAAAACACAGGTGGGGTACTTCGCGAGTCCACTACCTCGGACAGATTGAGCCACACCACATATACCGGTGAAGATGATGCAAGACCATCCACCTCCTCCTTTGTACCCGCTTTTTTAGGACGCGGAGGTCCAAAAGGAAGAGGGGAAGCCCAAAGAGGGGCCACGAAGAGAAAAAAGTATCATTAGCGGAGGACAATGTCATTAATATCTCGAACGTGTCACTAACCATTGACCAATTAAAACTCCTGAATAAAGGGCTTAATTTTGCTCCGCTAAGTAACTTTGATCTCTTCAGTACCATCATAGACTTGCAGTGTTTCACTCGTAAGCTGGCACTAACCAAGTTCTTTTCAGCACACAAAAGTTCACCAAATGAATCAGGAGAGACCATGGACTCTGTTGCAAATGTTGATTTAAATGTATATGATACTAACAGAGAAATTCTTTCTTACAGGGAGCACTGTGCAGTTGCAGATTTGGAGGGTCTCCTTGGTGACCAAACGGGTAATTCATCCCCATATGAACTTTCTATGGATTTCTTCCAACACGAACATACAAATTTTAAAAGAAAGTCAATCTTCTGCGCCAACAACTCTAAGGGTCCCTTTATCTCAACATTTGAGAAACTTGTTGAGAGGGACCTTAGAATATTGGCAGAGGGGATCACGATTGGTCACCCCAAAGGGGATAATCTCTCGAGGACTGAACGACAAGAGCTAATTAATTTACAAAAAGATAAATCCCTTGTCATTAAAAAAGCAGACAAGGGAGGAGCAATTGTTGTTCAGTCCTCGGAAGATTATAACAAGGAAGCTCTCAGACAGCTAGGAGACGTTGTTACATATAAAAAACTTCCCTCAGACCCTACTCAAAGATACCTCGTCCAGCTTAGGTCACACCTGGAATTGGGTGAAGTCCTCTATATTTTGGATCCTAAAGAGCTGGGCTTCCTGTACACACCAGACCCAATTATACCTATTTTTTATCATCTCCCAAAGATCCATAAAACCTTGACGCAACCTCCAGGTAGGCCAATTGTGTCAGGTATTGGTTCTTTGGGAGATGCTTTATCACGTTATGTTGATTTTTTTCTACAGCCTCTAGTGCTCAGCCTGCCCTCTTACACTAAAGATTCCAGACATTTAATTGAAGACTTACAAACAATAAATTGGACTACCAACTGTGTCTGGGTGACTATGGATGTGAAGTCATTGTACTCCATCATAGACCACAGGCAGGGCATAGAGGCTGTACAGCACTTTCTTAACAAATCTGATCTCTCCCCTGCACTTTGTATTTTTCTAATTGAATCTATCACATTTTTGCTCACGCACAACTACTTTAGTTATGATTCACAATTTTATTTGCAACTCACTGGCACTGCAATGGGTACGTCTTTTGCACCCTCTTATGCGAATCTTTTCATGGGGTTTTGGGAATCACTATTTATTTATAGCGATTTAAATTTATTTAGGAAACACATTTTGTTTTATCGCCGCTATATTGACGATCTGTTTTTGATTTGGGAGGGTGACACTCACACTCTGGAGCTTTTTATCCAGTCTTTAAATTCTAATAATTATAATCTACACTTTACACATGAGCACAGTAGTAATCAAATACACTTTTTGGATATCCTTATTTATGTTGATTTAATGGGAGAGATTCAGACTGATGTGTACAGGAAGCCCAACTCCAGGAACACTTACCTTATGGCGAATAGTAATCACCCATTGCCCCTCAAGAAAGGTATACCAAAGGGGCAACTTATGCGCCTCAGAAGGTTGTGTTCAACTGATGAAAATTTCATCAACCAGGCAAATCTAATGATTAACAGATTCAAGGACAGAGGGTATCCTGAAGAGGATCTAGTGAAAACATTTACAATAGTTAAAGCAATGTCAAGGGAGGAGCTTCTGTCAAAAACAAAAGGGAATAAGGGAGATCGCATCCAAAATGTACCCCTGTTTATCACCAGACAGAGCCGTCAATCAAACGACATCAGGTCCATTATAGCCAGACACTGGGAAACACTTACACTAGACTGTGACCTAGGAAACATCACAAAGGAAAGACCCAAATTGGTCTTTCGTAGAGCAAAACCTTTATCATCTTATTTGTCACCCAGTCTCTTTTCATCCCAAAGTGTGGAAAAAATTAGTAATATACCTAAAGGGTTCTTCCCATGTGGACGGTGTAATGTGTGCCAGTATGCTAGACCAACTAAGGTAATTGATTGTCTAAAACCAAAGATTAAAAAACCCATACATATGTTTATCAACTGCAACAGTAGTCATGTAGTCTACATGATCAAATGCGGATGCAACAAGACCTATATTGGCCGTACAATTAGAGCGCTAAAAACGAGAATACAGGAACATGTACGGCTAATTAAGAAAAAGGACTTGTTGCACCCGGTCTCTCGACACTTTTCCTCCTGTCGACAAGGTGGCCTACATGGCTTTTCCTTTTTGGGACTTGAACATGTCCCTAATATGATAAGGGGTGGTAATAGACTTAAGATATTGAACCAAAAAGAGATGTCATGGATCTTTTGTACGGACAGTCTCCATCCACAAGGTCTAAATGTGGATTGGGAGCTGTCCCATTTTTTATAGACTGCTAGCCCTGTGTATCACAGTCAACTGTTTGCTGAATAGAGAGAGATATATGTATATATGGGCTGATGAACTGTTTGTTCCCTGATTGAAGTACCTAGGGTCTATTTAAATACTAAAATACTACAATCTGAAATATTGAAACAAAAAACGGAAAATTATATATTAGGTGTTTGAATATAAGACCGGTACTTATGATATTTCTCTGCCGTTGTTCTACTGCTCTTTTGTTTTCTTGCCTTTATTGTTTTTATAGGCTAAATTATTGTTATAACCTTGGCTGTACTAATATAATTTTCTGTATCACAATAATATGTGGTTATGTCCAAAATTATTAGGTGGTCTGTTGTTACGATACATAATAGAATGCAGAATAGAATGCAACAGTGTCAGTCTTCTATGTATCAATCATTGTCTGATGCCTGAACTTTCATCTAGGATGATGTGACAATTTATTTATTCTCTCTGTGTGGCTGTTCTTATTTTATTTTTTAATGTTTAGATTTGTGACATGTCCTAAACATGTTTGTTGTTTTGTATTATTTTTATGCATAATAGGTAAATTAAGTACATCTAGCTCTCTAGGATAATCTCTTGCAAGCTAAATGGTCATTCTAAATATGCTTAATATTATCAGATGATGCATTACCTATTAATGTATATTAATATGTATATATTTTAAATAAGATTAAATGTCATGTTATGCTCTCCACATATCAGTTTGCTATGGCAGCCAGAGGATAGACCTGCTACCCTTACAGTATTAGTTTCCCAAAATGTATTCAGGAACCATATGGTTAAAACTCCCCTCCATTGGATTTGATGGGCAGCACCCTTCTAATTTACATAATTATCCAGTGGCCTGTAAATTACCGGCCAGGGGCGGGGATTTCTAATTGATCACGTGGGTGTCTGTGGGTATTTAGGGAACACCCCTGGCTGCAGTATAGCACTCTTTGAAAAAGTCTCTTAGACGAAACGCGTCAGAGAACCTGTCCTGTTTTTAATGGCAATGTTGCCGGAATAAAGCTTTTGCACGCTGTCACTGCCGCCAGCCTGTCTTTTTGCTGTGCTCCAATGTCCTCGTTTCTCCCCTCCTCTTACCTACCTGCTCTGGGACGGATGCACGCTCCAGGAGAGCAGCGGTGAGGCCCCCTCCTCTGGAACGGACAGCCAACAGGCACTACACGAGCCAGCTACACGAGTCCCTGCACTCCCTGCTCGAGGACCCGCCGGGAACACGTGATCCGCCACAGAAGGAACCGCCGGATGGGAGAAGCACTCCGGTCAGGTTAGAGATCACTTTTCCTATACGGCAACCCAGATTGTGCCTTATTGTGCCCAAAAGAAGTTATTATTTCCTATCTAGGGGTACACACTCCGCTGCTCTCCTCTATTACTTCAAACATTGGCAAATCTGCCCTACCACTGCTACACTGAGGATTAAACAGTCCTCAATACCGACACCAATTTGAAGCACCACATTAGGGGTTTATTCCCTTATCTACCACTTCAAATATGTGCAAGGGCTTCAGGAAAACCTGCAACAGGCTTACCAGCAAGCTGAGAAGTCCGCTGTCCAAGTCAACGCCAACAACAAGAGGCGCTATAGCCACAAGGTCCGACACTGGGAAATACATATAGTACTTCTCCGCAACCTAGGGATTCCCGGGAAGCATAAACTCGCTGACCGTTGCCGTGACGGTGTGTTTGAAGTCGAGTCACAGATGCCGGGCCTCTCAGTCTACCGTATAAAAGACATGGATGGGCGGGTAAGGGTCTGGCACCGAAACCACCTTCTCCCTATCCCACAAGTTGGAGACGATGAACCTGTAAGGAATCTGGGAACGGGTCCCCCGTGGCACGCTCCCTCCTTACCTGCAGCTTAAAACGCCTCCACAGACATCGCTACGCGGCGGAGAGGTACTTATGAAATCACGGTGACTGGCCCCAGCTCCCGTTCACGTCATATGACAGCGCCGCGTGGCGTGCACATGTGACGTATGTGCACTGCTCCCCAGGTGCGTGTCAACATCACTATCTAGTTCATCACTCCCACCTGTCTCCTGCACCTGCTGAGGCCGCACCTCCACTCCTCCCCCTGTCTCATTGGGTCTGTTCTCCTATGTATGCTCAGCTTTCCCACTGGCACTTTGGCTGAGCATAATTCCTTGTAGGCTGTGTGTTCCCACGTCCCCGTTCCTAGCTTTGTCTTGCCTTGTTCTAACCTTGTTGCTGTTTGATTCCCTGTATACCGACCCGGCTTGAACCTTGGACTCCGCTCTTCTGGATTATTGACTCCGACTTACCTCTGACCTTCCGCATCTCTCCAACCCCTGACCACGGCACCTCGGATATCGACTATTCTTCCGGCTCCGACCTCGGCAAGTATCACGACTTTTCTCCCATCTCCAATACCGACGCAGCTAACCTGATTATCCACTCTCCACTCTCCAGACATGCCCTCGTTGCTGTGGGTGGCGTTTACACCTTCCCACCTCAGTACCGGGGTCCCACCTTGTTTGTGGTCAGCATCAGTGTTACAGTATGCTCAGCCCACCAAACATGGACCCCACTGAGGTGGGTCAAGCCTCGTCCTCCGTTGGTGACAGGTGTCTCCAACTGGAGGCTCAGGTTGTGTCCCTAAGTCAGAGGTTCTCGACCTTTTCGCTGAAGCAGTCACAGCTTGGCCCCCTGAGACCTGCAACCTTTTTTCCACCCACACTTGAACATACCTTTTCGGCTGAACCACGTCTCCCTACCCCTAACCGCTATGTGGGCGACCCCTATGGGTTTTGAGGTTTCTTCAATCAGTGTGCAATCCAATTCAAGCTAACTCCTTCCCGTTTTCTCTCTGCAAGGTCTAAAGTGGCGTATATCATTGCTCTGCTTACTGGAGACGCTCTGGCTTGGGCATCCCCCATCTGGAACAGAGACCAGATCTTACCCAGGATTTTGCACACTTTAGGAGGGAGTTTAAGCAAGTCTTTGATACCCCTGGCCGTAAGGTGACCGCAGCATCCTCCTTGTTCCACCTTTCCCAGGGGCATCGGCCTATCGCCAGGTACGCCCTAGCGTCTCAAACCATCGCAGCAGAGATGGGCTGGAACCAGGTGGCCTTGTCGTTTATCCGAGTCTCTCAAAGAGGAACGGGCCGCTCAGGAATGATCTACCGACCTAGAGGAACTCATCGCGGTGTGTATCCGTGTCGATCAGCGCCTTTAGGAGAGGAAGGCAGAGCGCTCTAGCTCCCGGCCCCTGCCGGCCAGATCACCTGCTTTTCATTTTACTCCCACAGATCCACCTGTTACAGACGATCCAGAACCCATGCAGCTGGGAAGCCATCGATTGTCCTTCTCGGAGAGACAGCGCCGGCGGGATAGCAGACTCTGCCATTACTGTGGTCATCCCGGACATCAAGTGCTTCCCTGTCCACTCAAACCGGGAAATGTCAGCGCCCAATGAGGTACAGGGGAATCACATTGGGTACTATCGCTCCTTCCCCTACTATCCTGGGATATTGCTGACCTGGATCATGCTTCCCATATCCCTCAGTGGGCCTGAATTCCAAGTCACAGCATCTGCATTTATCGACTCCAGGTCAGGAAGCAACTTTATTGACCACAATTTTGCCTTGAAGAACACAATCCCACTCATCCTCAAATCTGTGCCCGTCAGGTTGGAAGCCATCGACGGACATCCTCTCCAACCAGCTTTCATTTCTTTGGAGACCAGCAAACTCTCTCTCCAAATGAAGGACGGCCACAAAGAGGAGATCTCTCTAGATGTTATCCATACGCCATCCGTGGAGGTAATCTTGGGCCTTCCTTGGCTTCAACGACACAATCCTCATCTCGATTAGACCGACAAGGAACCCATACAGTGTAGTAACCGTTGTGCCGAGTCTTCTACTAGCCCCCGACAACAAGTCTACGGTCTAAAAATACCCAAGGAGGATTAGGGCGCCTTACCTGAAGTCTACGCAGACTTCAAAGATGTTTTTGACAAGGTACGTACCGAGCTACTTCCCCCTCACCGTCCGTTTGATCGCCCGATCTAGATCTTACCCCCTTTCTCTTCCTGAAACAAAAGACATGTCGGAATACATCCAAGAAAACTTTTTTCTTCATCAAAAAAAAGACGGATCACTCCGCCCTTGCATAGATTACAGAGGGCTTAATAAAATCACCTTGAAAAAACACTATCCCTTACCTCGAATTTCTGAACTTTTTGACCGCCTTCAAGGGTCTACTATTTTTTCTAAACTGGATCTCCGGGGAGCATATAATTTAGTGCGAATATGTCAGGGTGACGAGTGGAAGACGGCCTTCAACACTCGCGATGGCCATTACGAGTATCTGGTCATGCCCTTTGGTCTGTGTAACGCCCCAGCCGTGTTCCAAGAGTTCGTTAATTAAATCTTTCGGGATCTCCTCAATCTTTTTGTTATAGTTTATCTAGACGACATTCTTATTTATTCTAAATCCCTTCTGGAGAACATCAATCACACCAAACTGGTTCTATCACGTCTCCGAGAGAATCACCTCTATGACAAACTAGAGAAATGCCAGTTCCACCAGACTTCAACGGGATTTCTAGGCTACATTATTTCGGACTCTGGCTTCTCCATGGATTCGGCCAAACTCAAAGCAGTCTTGGACTGGCCACAACCTACTTCTCTTAAAGCGATCCAGCAATTTTTAGGATTTGCGAATTACTACCGTAGATTCATTAGAAATTTTTCATCCACGGTAGCCCCAATCATAGCCTTAACTAAAAAAGGGTCAGATGCCACTTCCTGGCCACCCGAGGCACTCCAGGCCTTCAGAGAAAAAAACACAAAAACACAGCGCACAACGCTCATAGTGCATTAAAAATTATAATGTTCAATTGTGCAATACAGGTGAGCATTAAGCGTACATTAAAGATGATTTAAGACAGCATTTCAGGGATTGTTACCAAACGCCAACCAGGTGTCTCCAGGATGATGTCATCTAGGTTGGCCACAGGTTGATGGCTTGTGGGTCTTGGGATACACTTCTAGTACCCTTGGGTAGTGTCCGCTTTATCAGAAACGAATTTAGCTGGTGAGGGTGATGGCTTGTGGTGAATCACTGCATGTCTGCAGCCGCCCGACTCTCCGTCTCGGAATGCGTGACATCACATTCCCGCGATGAATGTCGCGCCTCGATCTCCTCACCGATCGAAATTCACAAAGAGTAGACTTCAGGATGTGCTTATTCACTTGGTTATCGGATCGCAGTCTATTCCAACGCGTTTCGAAACCACAAGGGTCTCTTCATCCATTCCCGTGTAGCCTACACCCTGCCCCAAGAGTCCCACTCCCTACCCCCCAATGAGTGATACCGCGCGGCCCACTATGGAAAGTGTAGTGGTTGGTGCACTTGTTGAAAAGGTACCTACCGTGTGCTTCAGTCCCCGGGTGCGCCGACAGGAAACCAGATAGGGATTCGCCGATCCAGCGATGTCCTCCACGGTGCGTCCGCCTCCACGTGGGGTGGTATCCCGCTGCAGTGTCTCTGCATATTCCAGTGTGATCTGAGCCCAGACCACGATTTGCAGGGATAGCTTGCTTAGCCACTGTGACCCTGACTACTCCAATAACTAAGGGCGCAGGGTCCCTACCTAAGGGCCTGTCCCTATAGCAGCCACAAACTACACTGGTGAGTCGGGGCCTAGCTGGGGCCTAGGGAAAATCTGGCCTAGTGCAGAGGGTCATACAGACCCCTGCACACATACCTCCTTCCCTGTCTGTGTCCCAGCTCCGACTGGCTCCTCCTCTTCCAGGAAGCGAACATGTATCTCCTGTTCCAAGAGCCCTAGCTGCACGATTGGCTCCCTGGCGTCACGTGGTATCCCTGCCCCTGAGCACTATGGGGCTTGTAGTCCCCGCGGAGCCTATCTCTATGGGCCGCAGAGTGCGCATAGTATACTGTGCATGCGTAACCTGTAATGGCCTTTGCAATACCTTTTGCACATGTGTGACACTAGTATAGCCCTCCACTACTGAGCGCCGCATCTGCGCATGCTTCCGCGCGTGCGTGCGCAACCAAACATGGCGGCACCCTGCGGAGGGAGCCGTCGGCAAGCCCGTCGCCTCCTGCAATAGCCCCCACCGTGGCGGAGGTAAGGGCGAGGAATGGAGGACCCGGGAGCGAGAGGGGACCTGGCTACATAAATATACACGTTTAAAATAAGGAGCTAAGCTCTATCACCTAGCAGTTTTTGTTGACCACAGTATATAATATGTGATTCTGAACAAATACAGAAAGGGGGAATCTTTATAAAATGTACCAAGTTTTCCTTGAAGCGCCCAAATTAAGTTTAAATAATAATAATACATTTTTTTTTTTAAAAAAGATAAGCATTACTTCTGCTCTCCACTACTATACAGGAGAAGTAATGGAGTGGACTCCTGCCCTGAACAAAGATGGCGGGCTCGACGCTCTCACGCCCCCACAGTAACGTGACAACGCATTTCCGGTCACGAGACTAGCGGCCGCTTAATGTTAATAACCGTCTCCCTCCGCCTTAGTTCCCCCCGCATTCTTTGTGACGTACATGGCCACGCCTCCCTCCTAGTCAGTCCCCGGAGTGCGAGGGAAGGGAGGGGGCAGAGCCCGAGTGCCTCAAACATGGCGTCGGAGGGTGATTCCATCCCGCAGCTAGTGGAGAGTATAACACAGGGCAGCCCCTCTGCCAATTGTAGCGTCCCCGTGGCGGGGGGTGACACTAGTAGTAATGCACAAACCACCATTCCCTGCCAGAAAGGTGAGTGTGAGTGAGCCCAGGCGAGGAGGAGCAGCAGGGAGAGGAGGGACCCACTCAGGCCCCAGTCCAGGAGGAAGCTGCCCTCTGCAGCTCTGTGCTACGCAGCTGTGGCCTAAGGGCCCTGGGGGGGAGGGGGGCAGGGTAGGCCAGGCCCATCGTTATAATCAGAGCTTCCTGGGGTGGCAATGTGGGTTTATTTTTATTAGCTTCTTTACCCTGGTTTATAGAGAACAGCCAAAGGATATGGGTCTGGGGAGCCCTCTGGGTCCTATGTGTTAATATATGGGACCTGGGGAGCCCCCTGTGCCCCAATATGTGCATATATGGGACCTGGGGAGCCCCCTGTGCCCCATTATGTGAATATAGGGGACCTGGGGAGCCCCCTGGGCCCCAATATGTGAATATAGGGGACCTGGGGAGCCCCCTGTGCCCCAATATGGGAATATAGGGGACCTAGGGAGCCCCCTGTGCCCCAATATGGGAATATAGGGGACCTGGGGAGCCCCCTGTGCCCCATTATGTGAATATAGGGGACCTGGGGAGCCCCCTGGGTCTCGTGTGAATATATTGAAGTAGGGAGCCTTCTGGGCTCCAATTTGTAATACCATACAGGGCTGGGGAGCTCTGCGGGTCCCATGTGTGAATCTATAGGGCTGTGGGGTCCCGTGTCGATATATGGGACTGGGGGCTCCTGTGTGTGTGTGACCATATGGTGATGGAGTCCCCCCTGCTCCCGTGTGTGGATATATATGAGGTTGGGGAGCCCCAGCTCCTGTGTGTGGATATGAGGTTTGAGAGCCCCGGCTCCTGTGTGTGGATGTACAGGAGACTCCTATGTGTGGATGTATGGGACTAGAGAGCCCCCAGGCTCTCCCTGTGGAGATATACATGGCTGGGGAGCACCCTAGGTTCAGTGTGTGACTATTGGACAGGGCGCTCCCGACTGACTTACAGGGCTGGGGAGCCCTCTGGGTCCCATATGTGTTAATATATTGAACTCGGGAGCCTCCTGGGTCCCATTTGTGCAAATGTAGTGTGGGGTTCCATGTTTGCATATATGGGACTGGAGGATCTCGTGTGTGACCATAAGGGGCTGGGGAGCCCTGCGAGGCCTGTGTGTGACGATACGGGGCAGGGGAGCCCTGAGGGGTCAGTGTGTGACCATGGGTGACTGGGGAGCCCTGCGGGGCCGGTGTGTGACCATGTGGGGTTGGGGAGACCTCCAGGTCCCGTATGTGACCATACGGGGTTAGGGAGACCCCCGGCCCCCTGTGAGGATGGTACTCGGGTGCTCCCCAGCCACGTACATGTGTGAATATATGGATCTTGGGGGTCCAGGCGTCGGGAGTCTTGTGTGTGACCATACTGGTCTGGAGAGAGACCCCAGCTCCTGTGTGGTGATATATGCGGGGCTGGAGAGCCCCCCGGGTCTTGTGTGCGACTTGACTGTTGGCGAGCCCCCCAGCTTCCATGTATACATATATGGGCCAAACCCCTGGTTCCTGTGTGGATATGAGACAGCGGAGCCCCAGGGCCCCGTGTGAATATGAGACTGGGCGAGCTCCTAGGCCCCACAAGTGAATATAGGAGATTGGTGAAGCCCTTGGCACAACTTGAGACTTTAGTTGTCCATTGGGCTCCATGGGTGTACTGTATATATGGGACTTGGGATACCTGGGCCCAATGTGTAGATGTGGGACTTGAAAAGCTTCCTTGAGATCCCTGGACCTCCGTGTGCATATATGGGTCTGGGAAGCCTCTTGCTTGCCATGTGTGGATATATGGGACTGCGGGGTCCAATGTGTGAATATGTGGCACTGGGGTGCCCTGATTCCCATGTGTGAATACATGAGACTGGGGCCGTCCCCTTGACCCCTCCATTTTAGATATGGAATTGATGTAATAATAGAACTGGCCACTGCCTCCTATTAGCTCCCATCCTTTCTTAGGGTTAGAGCTTTGTATGCCATACATTGAGGCACAGTAGTCAGGATTAGTAAACCCTGTATTGAGTTGCTGAAATTTTCACCCACTACATTTCCCAATTTTTAAGGACAGCACTGATTAGCTTTACATTTCTTTATACAAGTGGTAGAACGAAAGGTCTCCAGTCTGCCCTCTCCCCCTTTTTTGGGGGGGAGGGGAGTTGAACATTACAAGCGTCCACCACAACCACCCCCAGAATTTTTTTTTCTTCTCTGGGTTAAGATGATATTTTTAGTATTCCTCCTTCAGGATATGTAGCAATAAAGGACTGTACTCTGTATTTTGGGGTTGCAGGTCTGGGCACATAATTTTACTTTTGAATTGTGAGAAAGTAACTCAAACTTGTACATTATGGCAATACACTCATCTTCTAGTGTTAAGCCAGAGTAAATACAATATAGGTACATATATAGGTCTCTCTCTGTCTCTGTCTGTCTCTGTCTGTCTGTCTCTGTCTGTCTGTCTCTGTCTGTCTGTCTCTGTTTCTCTCTATAGATATATATCTATATAAATATATATTTTTAGAGAGAGACATATCTATCGAGATAGATATCTATAGCTCTTTGTATCCCTGCATTATTAGAACATTTCCACTTGCACCTCATAGGAATTTTCTTTCTTTTGGGTTACTGGTCAAGAACATTTAAATAAATGAACATACTTGGTACAAACTAGACTTTTCTAATATAGAACTTGTTGGGACAATGTCAACAAAATGGCTGACCTAGTACCCCGAGCAGACCCGATACCGAATGGCTGCTGCAGGGGTTCTTTCCGGAGCAAAAGCACCAGACAAATTGGGGCAACTCTAAAACGATGAAGAAAATGTACATCGCAGAAATCCATGTCATGGCTACTAAAAATATCACTTCCATTCTTTATTTCTATGTTTTGTAGCAGCCATCATATCGATTCCTCAAGATAGGTGTTGCTGTTATTTGTAAAATAATGTGACGCTTGTCTCGGCTTCTCTGGTGCGTGTGCTGCTAGACTCAAAAGATTTACTTATTCAAATACTGGCATACCCCGCATTAACGTACACAATAAGACCGGAGCATGTATGTAAAGCGAAAATGTACTTAAAGTGAAGCACTACCTTTTCCCCACTTATTGATGCATGTACTGTACTGCAATCGTCATATACGTGCATAACTGATGTAAATAACGCATGTGTAACAGGCTCTATAGTCTCCCCGCTTGCGCACAGCTTCGGTACAGGTAGGGAGCCGGTATTGCTGTTCAGGACGTGCAGACAGGCGCATGCGTGAGCTGCTGTTTGCCTATTGGGCGATATGTACTTACTCGCGAGTGTACTTAAAGCGGGGTATGCCTGTACATATATATTCTGTTTTTCAGTGTTTATTTTTTGTAACATCTGTGTATTTTATTTATTTAAAAAAATATATAAATATTTTTTTTTTCCACGCGAAAAAAAAATCTGTTTTTCCGTGTTTAATAATATAGAACAATAACAAATAGTAACATACTGTGTTTATATTTTTTCACAAATAGCATATATGCCTCCTGACACGGTAATGGGGGGGGTCGGTGAGCTGGGGCAGTGGTACCTGTTGGCCTCACTCCTCCCCCCTGTTGGCTGCCTGGTGCAGTGCACAGTGCTGCTGCCTCTTCTCACATGGTGACTTGCACGCCCGCGCAGCCATATTCACATGGCGAGGGAAGGGCACCACATGACGACTCTCCCCCAATAAAAATCATTGACGGCTAAATTTCATTTTCCGGTCTTGACCAATTTTAACCGAAGATTTATGGTAATGATTGATCGGTTGCGTTTTATGAAGTTGTTTTTGGTTCAGTATTATATAATCTGCGTTGTGCCAGGAAATGTGGGTGTCACATTTGTGTTTTGTACGAGACATTACTTGAAAGCATCCATTAGTTTTTAATACTACAAATAGTTGGATACTGTGCTATCTCATGATATAATTGTAATCTCTTTTAGAGGTGTGTGTTGTTTTTAGGGGAGTGAAGGTATATTGAGCCATATTCATTAACCGGTCTTCTGCCATAAGACACCACTCAAGTCAGTGGACAGTGCGGCTAGGTCCCCGCTGCAGCCAGCGGTGTACGTGCGCCTCACCAGCCCCTAACGTCACGTGGTGTGCCAGGGAGCCAATCAGAGACTGGATCCGATATACCACCACCCCCAAACAACGAGCTTTGTTACAAGAAACACACACACGTTTGTAAAGTTAATCCTGGAACTCCAAATTATACAATAACGTAATGTTGGCTATTTCCGGACACTAAATGAGCTGAAACGAGTATTTGAGAGTTGGGAGATTATCTGGACATACTTTCTCTTAGTGCTATTTGCCGCCAGTGTCCCGGTCCATTTGGTACCTGCATCTTATTGTGGGCTTTTTATTTATGAGAGCACAGTATGTCAAATGTTCTGTTTACAGTAAAATGTACCATATCACTTCAGTATTTACATACAATGGCCACGCCCACCCGACCCGTTTTGACCACGCCCCCCACGCCTTAGAAAAGCTCCCTACAGACGGCAGATCGCGGTGAAGTGCATGCGCCGCCAGGACGCAAGGCCGGCGCGTGCAGTGGGGCCTTAGCCTAAGGTGTCTTCCAGCGCCGGAGTGTGTATTATGGCAAAATGCTACTTAGTAAATATTTACTAGGAAGTAATACATTGAGAGTTGCCTCTCGTTTTCAAGTATGTCCTGGGCATAGAGTTATGACAGATGCATGGTTACAAATACATTAAGTGAGCAAGGTTATACATTATATACAAGACATTGCATGCACAGTAAGAGATAGTACAGTATATGTTATAGGCGTATAACAGTTACAGAGCAGATTAAAATGTGAGACATCTTTTAGTTTTGAAAGAACTTAGACTGGTGGCGGCTGTGAGTCTCCGGTAGATTGTTCCAGTTTTGGGGTGCACGGTAAGAGGAGTGGTCGGATACTTTGTTGAACCCTGGGGCCATGTACAGTCCTTTGGAGTCTAATCTCAGATAAGTACTGCATGTGGTAGGGGTGAGGGGCTTGCTCAGATTGATGGGTAGCTTGCCCATAAAGTATTTGAAGGCAAGACAGGAAAGATAAACATTGCACCTAGACTCTAGTGATGACCATTCTAGTTCTTTGAGCATTTCGCAGTGATGTGTGTTGTAGTTGCATTGGAGGACAAAAGGGTATATTGAATTGTATCAAGTTTGCTGTGGGTTTGGGATGCCGTGCCCTATACTGTGTCCCCATAGTCTATATAGATCAGAACACACATGGTAGCATAAGTAAATTTAATGCGGACATTTATTTTCATTTCATGCTTAAATACTATAGCTGATAGTTCTTAGACTGCGCTTATAGTGCCGGCGACGCGACGTTGCTCAAACAAAACAATTTACTCACGCGACAGACCAACGTTGCATCTGGAAAATTGGAAGCTGGGTCTATTTGATTTTTTTTAGAGACAGTCGCCATGTGACTGTCTCTAAACCAATCATTGCGCGGACCGCCCCCTTTTGTGACGTCATTGGCGACAGTCGCTAAAAACAAATGATAATTTTTGCTGGTGGCGACGGGTGACGTCATCGGTCGCGTCGCCAGCACTATAAGCGCGGCCTTGGGTTGCGTTCAGACAGGCTGCGATGCGATGTGCGCGCGCTTACATGCTCAGTCTTAGGCCCCGGTAACTCCTCTGCAACGCGCGCCCGCGAGATTGGCGGCGCGTGCAGCCGATTCCCTGGTCTGCAGGGAGCTGCAGGAAGAGAGACCGGGGGGCGTGGCGGGGAGTGACGGGGGCGCGACCATGACGTCACCCGGCAGGTTCGCCCTCATTGGCTGAACCGCCGGGGGGCGTGCCGTATCGCTCGCCGCGAGTCCTGTTCTCAATTCTATTGAGAGCAGGAGCAACTCTCGCCTCAGCGCTGCGACCCCCCCTCGCAGCGGGCCCGGCGCCATTGAGGGGAGGAGGGCTCTCGGACGCTGTAGTAGGCAGCGGGGTCAAGGCCTTAGGCTTTACTACAGTGATGTAAGGGCTGTTAAATGAGCAAGGTTCTTCCATGGAAATCTCTTGCAGTGTATATTGATAACGCGCATTGTAAGAGTCTTCCAGTTACTGAAATGTACCTTGGACAAGAATTGTAGCCATATTAGTCACTTATTTCATGGTGGGGAAAGAGGAACGCATAGGTAATATGATGCCTTTTATTTGACCAGCAATTATTTTCAGTGTTTAGGTATTACACTACCTATTTTTCTTAATTTTTTTCCACATTAAATGTACTTTTGCCTTTTCTAATGCTGCTCTAAATCCATGCTAAAAAGAAGCAGTAGAGCCCAACTACCAGCCTTCGTCAATAGGCAAGATCACTATAGAGAAACAAGTGGAACCTGTTTAACCTCTTTAGTGTCCTAGTGTCCTAGTGTTGTTCTTGGAAGGGAACAAGGATCGGCACGCACATGACTTGTGCCAATATAACAGCACGGCCCTCTGTAGCATGGGAGCGGCAGAGGAAGTACACATAGCTCTCGGATCTGAGGACTTCCTCTTCGTGATATGGGTGGATCTCCACACCGTACGATTCCTAAACACGTCAGTCTTGTTTTCTTCTTCCCAATTACAGTGTAAACCCATTTATTTATTCCACTCTCCCTATCTGAGCATCAGTTATGTAAGGTATACTGTCAGGTGAATAGGAGCAGTAAAACCCACCCTAAGCTGCAATTTACAATATTTGGACCATTTCCAGGAATGGCTTTCAAAAATGGCTTCAGAAAATTTCGTTTTCTAATTTTTAAGGGCATCAGTCACTTATATTTAACCTGCTAAACAGATCACTAATTTAGTTCCGTTTGATCCTACATTACACCTTTAACATTTTAATGTGGCACCCATATAACCACTTCCCATTAAATACGTTGTCAAAATGATACCTTTAGTGGCTAGCAAATAAAATTTAAAAAAAATCTGAGCTACAGCCTTTTTAAGTCTATATATTATATATTTTGTACCCAAATGTCCACCTTGGCAGATTACAAAATTAATTATTCGTGAAATATTACATGTTTCTCTAGCTAAGTATTTGTCCTTCATAACATGGCAATACTATATGTGTTTGAGTCAAGTATGTATTTACACCACCGCAACCGAAAGCGGTAATTCATGTACGGGGCTCTTGACGACAAAAACTGAACATTTAATATAGTGTAATGATGCGTATCACTCTCCACCTCTACCCTCACTACAGGGTTAAACCATAAAATCTGCAGAGCATCCCCTTATCTGAAAGGCTTGTACTGTATTGTATCTGCCATTTGTCAGCTAAACCAGAGGTCCCCAACGCCAGTCCTCAAGGACCACTACCAGTGCAGGTTTTACGGATACCCCGGCTAGAGCACAGGTGGATAGTCAAAATGATTGGGCCACCTGTGCTAATGAGAGGCTATCATTAAATCCTGCACTTTTAGCGGTCCTTGAGAACTGGAGTTGGGGACCTCTGAGCTAACCTACAGAACTTGCCTTATAGTATTTCTGTCTCGACAGGGAGCAGTAGGAATCGGTCATTATCAGCAGTAGACAATGTTTTGTTTGGAATCTGCTCTTTGAAGTAATTACTTTTGACATTGCTGGTAGGCATAGTTATTCTCAGTATTGACATAGAAGTTGAAATCCCAAGATTCCTGCGGTGCACAGCCAAATAGGGTAGAGGACCAGCAAGGTGTAGTTTAAAAATATACTTTATTGAAACAGCATGGTACAGGGGACACACACTCTGACGCGTTTCGGACTGGTATAGTCCTTAGTCATAGAGCTGATCCGCGCCATTCATCCCCACTGATTTAAAGGGCTAAGCCCGCCCCCCTACGTCATCGCGCTCCCCGTAAACGGGGAGCGCGATGACGTAGGGGGGCGGGCTTAGCCCTTTAAATCAGTGGGGATGAATGGCGCGGATCAGCTCTATGACTAAGGACTATACCAGTCCGAAACGCGTCAGAGTGTGTGTCCCCTGTACCATGCTGTTTCAATAAAGTATATTTTTAAACTACACCTTGCTGGTCCTCTACCCTATTTGGCTGTGCACCGCAGGAATCTTGGGATTTCAACTTCTATGTGAATATTGAGCGTGCTGCACGCTGCATTGGAACAAGCCTGCTGTGAGTATATTTCTCCCTCACAGGGATACTGGATGACCTGGAATAGTGCGGCAGCATAAGGGTTTGGTATGGCTGAGTCCCATACAACAATGGTATGTTAACCCTTTATTTTATTATGACACATGGACTATTGCCATTTCACTGAGTGTCTTTTTGCTGCATTCATATAGCACTGGGTCTCATTAGTCTACCTGCTGGCTGATACAGTTTCCTGTCACCATGATATGTGGACTCGTACTCATTATTGTCTAAAGGTTCAGATTTGGATTGAGCACTGTGATTGGGACTTATGCCCCAAACCACCGAATATATTCTCAGTATTGGTTCATATTGCAGCATGGAAACCCGCAGGTCCTCCAGGGCTGAACCGTGTTATTTTCAGCTCTAGGCTCCCGATATACTTACCGGTGTCTGTATTAAATGTCCTTCCAAGGAAAACAAATTGGTCACCGAATCTTGCAGGTCTCCGCAGGTCAATAGGAAGCCGCAGCGTCATCAGTCGTAGCTTCCAATTGGGCGGCCATTTAAATCGCCATGAGGCTGAAATGAACACGATTCAGTTCCAGAGGAATCCCTGGGTCCCACACTGTAAAATAAGAGCTCCCAGCTTTCTCTTCACAGAAGTAAAGGGGGAATGTTGGGGAGCCCTGTGCGTCCCACACTGTACTAAACCTCCTTACACTATGCATGGCCTTTCTACAAATACACATTTAGGACTATGTGAAAATGAATACTTTTACTTCCAGTTTGGTTGACAGCAGGTTTTTCTAGATGTGAATATGCACTTGTAACGAGAAAGTAGATAAGAGTAGATATGGGGGGAAAATATTGAAACTTAGATGTTTTTTCTGAATTTTGTCAACTGATCACCCGCCCCCCTCCCCAAAGAGACTCATACAATATACTATAGGTCTTTAGTCAAAAACAGCTCTATAAAACTATTTGAAATGTTATTTTGTTATGTCACTTCTAGTTCAAAAGTATAGAAACACTGCAAACCGTGACAAACACAGCCAACTGAAATATTGCAGTGGTCGCCTATTTGAAGTTATAGAACTTTGTACGGCCATAACATAGGCTCTGCACCCCAACGGCAGCCATATTAAATGTCTGTGAGGGGTAAAGACTATACCCTGAGGGATTGTGGGGACAAGCCCCAAACAGGCATTAAGAGACTTCTGCCGAGCATACATCTCTCCAAACGACCCAGCACCTGAGAAACCTCTCCGATGTTTGCTGCACCCCTCACTGTTAATCTCCTAAATAGAGATTTTTAAACTATAAAGGAAAAACACAAATACTAGGGAATTCTGGGATTTCAGAGACATAAATCGGCCCCTCTCCTTACATACCACTCTCACCAATTGTCCTATTCAACTTGTGGAGAGGTGCATTAAAGTAAAAATTGTATAAGTGAAAATATGCCTATATTACTCCCCCCCCCCCCTTTCCCTGCCACAGAACCCTTATGTAACGGTCAGGAACTTCTGGGCTAATCAAATGACTGAACCAGGGGTAGCCAACTCCAATCCTCAAGAGCCACTAACAGGCCAGGTATTGGGGATATCCCTGCTTCAGCACAGGTTAATCAGGCAATGACTGAGCCACTGATTGCGCGGCCTGTGCTGAAGCAGGGATATCGTGAAAACCTGACCTGTTGGTAACTCTTGAGGACTGGAGTTGGCCACCCCTGGTTGAAACATTCACGGGCGGATGTTTTAACATGCGTGCGAAGGGAAAGCAACAGCGGTTTCGGGAGCATCCGCCACATTTTCAACTGTCCAAAACGTCTCCGAATATCCGTCAGCGAATCGGATGTCGCTCACAAACCTGTGAAGAATTTGTGGCTTGGATTTTGACACATTTGCCCATCTCTACTCGTTCTGCCGTTTAGTGGTTCTGGGCCGTAATGTTCCTGAAACATGGCTACTCTCCTGCTGTGGTGTTTAACTGCATTGCAGCACAAAAAGCGGGCCACGTTTGGCCACGTGAATTATTTTTTTCGAGATTCATTTAAAGTGCCAGACACAACGAAAAGGTTGCTTCACCAGCACAAAAGCAGCAGCAGCAATCTATGGAATATCCTACATGTGTGTTATTTTAAATAAATCAGTTCTGTAGTATTAGATACATGTAATATTTGCTACATTTTTTTTAATTCAATTTATAATGCCATTTGTAATGCATTCTAATATACTGAGCATCCTTTGATTTCTATAGCAGGTTTTAACCCACCTCCCCAGCAATACAAGATCTTTGTAACACTCCTCTTTGTGATAATTTGTTGCCAATATTCCCAGAAGTTTGAGCAGCAAACTGTCACAATAGATAATGTTACCTTAGTATTATCTGGATACATTGTAGCTGCTAAGTTACACTGAAGGATTGATTGAAACTGTAAGGCAGCCATTTAGTGAATTTTGCTATTCGATCACAGGAGAACTAAATTGATCTGCAGCTTAGGTAATAAGTTTTCAATAAAGGTAATCAAAGGTTGCATATATTATAACACATTTTATTTATTTTTTAAGTGACGCTTGGACTGCCTCTTTTAGAGAAATCTCTGCATATTTCCATCCCCTCCTTTTTCTTTGCGATGTAGCCTGAAGTACAGTAGCACCAACACCCACGTAATGTTGCTATTCTTTAAAGCCAGGTAAATAGCTCTGCACAATAGAGCAGTCTAGGACATTTGGTAATGGCAGTTTCGCCACGACCAAGTGACTACCAGTGCTTTCCGCTATTCGCCCGCCGCTGAAACCTACTGACGCCGGCGACTTCACTGATATGGTAAGTGCCTAAACCCCCTTAGCCCGAAGCCCCCCCTTAGCTCAAAGCCCCCCCTTAGCTCAAAGCCCCCCCTTAGCCCGAAGCCCCCCCTTAGCCCAAAGCCCCCCCTTAGCCCGAAGCCCCCCCTTAGCCGAAGGCCCCCCTTAGCTCGAAGGCCCCCGCTTAGCCCGAAGGCCCCCCCCTTAGCCCGAAGGCCCCCCCCTTAGCCCGAAGGCCCCCCCTTAGCCCGAAGCCCCCCCCCTTAGCCCGAAGGCCCCCCCCTTAGCCCGAAGGCCCCCCCCTTAGCCCGAAGGCCCCCCCCTTAGCCCGAAGGCCCCCCGCTTAGCCCGAAGGCCCCCCCCTTAACCCGAAGGCCCCCCCCTTAACCCGAAGGCCCCCCCCTTAACCCGAAGGCCTCCCCTTAGCCCGAAGGCCCCCCCTTAGCCCGAAGGCCCCCCCCTTAGCCCGAAGGCCCCCCCTTAGCCCGAAGGCCCCCCCTTAGCCCGAAGGCCCCCCCCTTAGCCCGAAGGCCCCCCTTAGCCCGAAGGCCCCCCTTAGCCCGAAGGCCCCCCCCTTAGCCCGAAGGCCCCCCCTTAGCCCAAAGCCCCCCCCCCCCTTAGCCCAAAGCCCCCCCCCTTAGCCCAAAGCCCCCCCCCCTTAGCCCAAAGCCCCCCCCCTTAGCCCAAAGCCCCCCCCCTTAGCCCAAAGGCCCCCCCCTTAGCCCAAAGGCCCCCCCCTTAGCCCAAAGGCCCCCCCCTTAGCCCAAAGGCCCCCCCCTTAGCCCAAAGGCCCCCCCCTTAGCCCAAAGCCCCCCCCCCTTAGCCCAAAGGCCCCCCCTTAGCCCAAAGGCCCCCCCCCTTAGCCCAAAGGCCCCCCCCCTTAGCCCAAAGGCCCCCCCCCTTTAGCCCAAAGGCCCCCCCTTTAGCCCAAAGGCCCCCCCCCTTTAGCCCAAAGGCCCCCCCCCCTTTAGCCCAAAGGCCCCCCCCCTTTAGCCCAAAGGCCCCCCCCCTTTAGCCCAAAGGCCCCCCCCCCTTTAGCCCAAAGGCCCCCCCTTTAGCCCAAAGGCCCCCCCTTTAGCCCAAAGGCCCCCCTTAGCCCAAAGCCCCCCCCCTTAGCCCAAAGCCCCCCCCCTTAGCCCAAAGCCCCCCCCCCTTAGCCCAAAGCCCCCCCCTTAGCCCAAAGCCCCCCCCTTAGCCTAAAGCCCCCTCCCTTAGCCTAAAGCCCCCCCCCTTAGCCCAAAGCCCCCCCCCCCTTAGCCCAAAGCCCCCCCCCTAAGCCCAAAGGCCCCCCCCTAAGCCCAAAGGCCCCCCCTAAGCCCAAAGGCCCCCCCTAAGCCCAAAGGCCCCCCCTTAGCCCAAAGGCCCCCCCCCCTTAGCCCAAAGGCCCCCCCCCTTAGCCCAAAGGCCCCCCCCCTTAGCCCAAAGGCCCCCCCCCTTAGCCCAAAGCCCCCCCCCCCTTAGCCCAAAGCCCCCCCCCCTTAGCCCGAAGGCCCCCCCCCTTAGCCCGAAGCCCCCCCTTAGCCCGAAGCCCCCCCCTTAGCCCGAAGGCCCCCTTAATCTCAAATTAACCCCCTACCCTAACTGCTAAAACCCCTTAAATTAACCTCTACACTAAACAGTAACTTTAGAAGCGACTGGTGGCGGGGATTCAAGCGGTGGATTGAGTGCGACGGGGAGTCCCTCTGCTGTCGAACACCGATTTGGTCGTGGCAAAACAGTGGTAACCTAATGTCCTATGCCACAATAAAGGGACAGTCTGTGAGGTTTGACTCCTTGGGGAATGGGCTTTAGGTGCCAACAGCATTTTGTTTCTTTTCTGTAAGAGTAGAAACTGAATACATTCAGACTGTAGTTAGAACCGTGAAATAAAACATTCTCTGTATGTAAAAAGAACATAGGGGTATCTCTCCAGAGGGACACGTGTTTGGTACTGCTGAGTAATGGGTCTTCATCCCATAATCCTACACCATTTTTGTTATATAATATCACATTTTACTGTATTTTCAAGAATTTTCTGATAGAGGATTTGTACATTTCTAGTACTAATCTTCTTAATACATCTGAGAAATATGTAGCCAAACACATTGTGTATGATCAGATATTCAAGTTCACGGTAAACAAAAAGGAATCCAGGATTGCAGGTCAGAGAGATTTCCAGACTTTTTATCACATTTGATGGCGACTCCTAGTATTTCTTGAAGAGTCCATTAACTTTGCATCCCCATGGAGAGAGTGCTTTTTTGTTTATTTTTTTTTGGAATTTTAAAGTATTTAAAAGGACATCCAACATGGTAATAAATTACTAATACTACACATTATACTCTGTTAGTCTAGGTAGGTATGGATGCTATAGGGAGGCTCCTACTTTTCCCCCCAAAGTGGAAACAGTAGAAGCTAAGAGTGCACTCAAACTACTTACAAAATCCCAAAAAGAGTGAAATGTGGTGTACCTGTGCTGCAGGAGAACTTCTTGGGTTGGGAGTCCATGGCTAATTGTTCAAAAGGAGGAATGAACAGCGGGCACTCCAAATGCTGCAGTCAAAAAGCTTTTTATTCACATGAAGCCAACAGGGGCGGTCAACTCCAGTGCTAAAGTGCTACCAACAGGTCAGGTTTTAAGAATATCTCTGCTTCAGGAAAGGTAGACGGAGCCACTAATTGAGCCACCTGTGCTGAAGCAATCAGTGGCTCAGTCTACCTTTCCTGAAGCAGGGATATCCTGAAAACCCGTTGGCGGCCATTGAGGACTGGAGCGGATTACTCCTATCTTATATGAATCCCAGCGCAGTTCGGTCTCAGGTGGAACGGAAACGCATTGAATTCATGAGGCATCGTGTGAATCAACACACTTCACTTTTTACTGCAGTTTTTGTAGTGTCGTTGTTTATTCCTTCCGTTTTTTTTTATATATTTAAATGAAGCCACTGCAACAATACCAAAAATAAAAATATAATGGTGTAGAGCCATTTCTAAAAGATGATCTTATAATCTAGCATTTTGATTCAAATTTGTGGGAAAAACATGAATAACTTTCAGAAAGATGTTTGAAGACACGGGTGTTTAAAATCCAGAGCTCAGTAATAGTAATGGGGTCAAAAAGACGCGGACTGTAGCCTCCTTCTGTTAGAGTAACATGGATCAACATTATTCGTTTTTTAAGTCACAACACTAGCAGCTGGCTCCATTCACGCTGTAACCCATTACCCATAGAAAAAATGGACTTGCCTTGAAAGTTACTTGAATAGAGCATTGTTTCTTAACGCTAACTCAGACCCTGTACCCTTAAAATTCCTACAGTTAGGTATAAGCCCCAAATTAGCTTTAACAAAAGCAATCGTTTTTGTAAGCTTTAAGGTATGTATTTTTTTTCTTCATCCCAGTTATATTCTGGCTGAAATACAAAAATATTTTAATCCGATCTAAAATGATGAAATAGCCATTAAATGCAGTAGTTCCCAGCCCCAACAGATCAGGTTTTAAGGATATCCCAACCACTCCAAAAGATTGGGACTCACCAGAAAAATTAAAATCGGGAAATCTTTATTAAACTACATAAAAAAGGAGATACTCAGGACAAACAAAAAAGGATTTCCTGTTTCTGTTTGTCCTGAGTATCTCCTTTTTTATGTAGTTTAATAAAGATTTCCTGATTTTTTAATTTTTCTGGTGAGTCCCAGTCTTTTGGAGTGGTTGCCGCATCGATCTTCTACTTTTTTCTATTGAACTTCGGAGTGTCTCCGCGCCGTGGAGTGACGTCGCCACCCTTCCAGGTACAACGTGACGCTGGGAGAGAGAGCAGCTAAGGACGGCATTCATTGTGAGTACAAGCGCTACTCCACACCGATCCAATTACACGGTGCATTATGCAGCTGTATATTTAACGCACTGCAGATTTGCTAGCAGTTTCTCCAACTCTCCCTCCCTTTGAATTACTCCAGCTATTCTCCAACTATTAATACTAGGCTATATCAGCCATTGGTGTGTTTGCCTTTGAGCTATACAGACGGCTTTTTTCTGTCTTTAAGGATATCCCTGCTTCAGCACAGTTGGCTGAATCATTTTGATTGAACCATCTGTGCTGGGAACCACTGTATTAGAGAGTATATTACACTGCCGGCTGCTTTAAAGCAGCAATCTCAAGGATCATATAGGGTTTGAAGTTTTACAGCAGATAAAAAAAAGGGGAAGATTAGGTGGGAAACAAGAAAAAAGTATTAAGTGCGCGCGGTCCCAAAAATCTTATAGTGTCCCAAAATGTGAATAAAGTCTCTCTGCAGCTCGATTGGTGGGACAAGTGTTTTTGTATTCTGCGGTCAAATTCTGTGTTTTTTAAAATAAAATTTACAGCATTAAAATCTGGGGGTGACGCAGAACTGAACCACATAATTTTTTAGCACGCGGGACCCCTGATCCTTAGATACTTACTATACTTTCTTTGCTAATGTTCCTTCATGGGCATTTAAAGATGTCCTCTGCTGCCGTCTGATAGGAAGGCGCAAGTCACACCCCCGGTGAGAGCCAGTGGGACACATCTGATTTGGAGTTCACTTTGATTTCCCTAATAGGGAGCTGAAACCGCCGCAACTAAACCGGTATTGATCTAGGGTTCCCTAGAGCTAAAAGTAATGCAGTTCAACTCCAGAACCACACACCCCCCCCCCCCCACCTCCCAAATTCGAATGCTGGAATCTTTTTTATAATAATTTACTCTTGCACTGCTAATGTAATTGGCCCATTCAGACCTAAAATAATGTGTCCAAATAGAATTAAACATAACTGGACACTTGGAGTAATGGCTTTGTTACTAGTTACTTGTTGTCGATACACAGCACTAAACTATTACTTTTAAGTTTTCTACTTTCTACTGCTAATGTTATATAATGTACATCCATTTGGAAAGAAGGGAACTCACAGCATTAGGTTTGAGTAGTTTAGTGCCGAGAACACTTACCAGTAGGCATATCCCAATAATGGCCATGTACAAGTCTCTTCATATCAAAAGACCACGCTAAATACTAACGTTGGCGTCTTGAAAGAGGTCCATATTGAAAACCAAATCATTGATATTCGATCTGTTTTTTTTTTTTTAACCCATGAGTAATTGATCTCTATGTATCCTGTCCCTTATAACACCCAAAATGGGTGTGTTTTCTGTCCGCGAGCAATTATTTGCCGTTGTTTAGCAGAGTTGGAAGTTGGGGCCCTATTTTAACATTAGTAAAAATGTAACACGTTTATATCAGTAAGCTTAAGTCTAAAAGCAATGCCAGAGAACATGTAATATATTCTTGATACGGGCTCATACCCCATTAAGGGATTACTACGTGCAGGTCATCAGGGTTAAGCTGTCATTCTACATGTGTGTGTGTGATGGTATCGGAGCACCACATTGTGACGTCATGTCATGATCTAGCAGAATGCCATGGAACCCAGTACCTTTATTTGCATGATGCAACCATTATCCATTTGGCCAGCTCTTAATGCCAAGAAGGTATACAATCTCTGGTTATAACCTGGATCTTTGACAGTGAATGCAGACATGGAAACTGACTGATTTTCTGTGTCACTTATTTGGAATCACTCTCACTCATTTTTAACATAAGCTGTTTCATAGATTTCAGTTAAGTCTCACTAATGTGAATCAGTACTTTCCCATTGAAATGCTACGGTTCTTTCTTTGACCCAGAGCTGCTAAATCTCACTGATTTTGGTTCTTGGAGGTTGACCTCTGTTGTATGTGAATGTCCCCTCCCTAATGGGCTGAATCCCAATAGCGAAGTGATATTGTTACTCAGATTTCTGGTGAGAATCCTTATCTTTACTTTTGAGATTTCCCTAATAATTATACAGGGTGTCAACACTAAAAGAGAGACAGTGTATTTACTTGCAGGATTTCTGTGCCTCTTTGCATTGACCCCCTATGTAAGTCATATTCTATAATGCTAACTCAACTGCTGGTGGGTAGATCAACCAAGTTGGTAGTGTGCAGGTAATGTAACGGTTATGTGTATTATAATAACATCCTATGCGTATTGCTGCCCTTAAAGACCAAAGGCCCCATTCAGGGATGTATGTTATTGAGACAAAGCAACCAGTTAGAATTCTCAAACGATTCAATATCCTGTAATGAAACTTCTGCAATGTCCTTGACTAACTCACAATTATATTTGATGTGTTACCACAATAAATATTAAGTACATATATTTGTGTTCAAATGTTGGCCAAGACCAAAAAACATGAAAAACGTCCGTTATAGAAAAGCTATCATGAATGTCCCAATACTGTCAAGTCATAAATGCTACTGAAAAAACATTTAAAAGTATTGTTCATTATCCGTATTCAGGAACAGGTTCCTGTCTCATTCTAAGGCCTCATTCAGGGCGCTTGCGCGCTAATGCGACACGCGATCAAACACATGATCGTAATGAGACTGGCCAGCGTGCGCACGTGCCCGTGAGCTCTCAGCTGCTTGCAGAGACATCAATTTGGTTTTGCCGCTCGCAGGCACATCACGTGAGAGGTTCGCCCAATGAGGGGCCCCGACACGCCCCCCCACACCGCTCGCAACTGCACATTTCAACTGGCCAGAAATCACCCCTGCTTACTCTGCGCCTGACGGCGCTCGCTCTCTGCAAAGTCTGAGGTGGCATAAATGCCTCCGGACTTTATTAACGAACTTCTTCCACTTGAATCAATATTAGATAAAAGAAATTGCTTTGTTAGAGCAAATATTTATTTATCTTAACACAGTACATATGGGCCCCATAGTGTTGCTATGCTGAGAACAAAAAGCGGAGTGTTTACTGGAGTAACGCCTCCTTTGTACAGATGCATAGTTTAGTATGCAAACCTAAAGGGCAGTGGTTCTCAACGTCAGTCCTCAAGCCCCCCAGCAGGTCAGGTTTTCAGGATATCCCAGCTTCCGCACAGGTGGCTCAATCAGAGGCTGTCTTCAACTGAGCCTCTGATTGAGCCACCTGTGCTGAAGCTGGGATATCATGAAAACCTGACCCGTTGGGGGAGGTGGTGTGGCTTGAGGACTGACGTTGAGCACACCTGCTATAGGGCATGGTTGACAAGCAACCACATGGGAGCAAGTTCTTTTCCGTGAAACGCTAAACCTCACCTGGGATATTTACCACCACCTGAGGCAGCTAATAGTCTAGCATCCCAATGATGAGTACTTAGCACAAACAGAAGGCATAGACTACCAGATCATGAACCAGTATCTAAAATAAAATATATTCACTGTTGCACACGACACAGCTTGGTTTCCCAGTTTTACTTTGTAATGAAGTTACTTCCTGCCCCATTTGCTGCAGTCCTTTGTTACTCCTGCATTTATTGGTTCGTAACATGCTGCTTCACTTTAGAAGTTGGCAATGCTTTTCATGGCTGTTTGTGCTCATTCACTATATGGTTAGGCGGGTTGCTAATTTGACACTGATGTGTACAGTACTTCTCATGTTTATTGATCTGTGACAAATCTATTATCTTCTGAAACAGAGAAGGTTACATTTGGCTAAATGCACATTATGTAGTCTTAATGAAAATGTAACTGTGGGAACCTCTACAATTCAAAATGAGTGTACTTTCATGAACAATGCTGAGTATTACCAATGATTTCTAATCACTAATGGGGGGGGGACCACTTGTGCAATAATCTCTCCAATTGACTTTTATAAAAGGATAAAAAGGGACATTATGTGCAAGAGCCATAGCAAAGCAACCTGCCAACCCTGGTGTACACTTTCTCTATGGAAATAGAACTTTAGATCCTGAAAGTATATGAATAAATTCTGCATCTCCGTGTCTATTTTTAGAGAAGGTGAATGTTCTCCGTGAATATAAATGATTAAGGCTGAGTCCATGGTGACTCAGCCCGTGCGGAGGAAAAGTGGGTGCCCGTGAGGGAAAGTGGATGCTTTCCCTGGTCTTGGTTAGCGCGCTGTCCGGGGGCGTGTCGAGGGGCGGGCCAGTGACGTCACGGAGCTGGTTCGCCCTCATTGGGCGAACCGCTGACGTGACCGGCCCTGCGCTCCCGTGAGCGCGAGAATGTAAACATTTCCTAAGACCTACGCTTCCGCGCACTTGCGGAAGCGTAGGCGAGCCCCTACTAAAGCCGCTCTCATTGCGGCTGCAGGGGCTCACTGGTAAGTGAGAGCGCGCCTCAGCACGGGTCAGCGCATAAGCGCTGACTATGCCCGAGGCCTAATTCATCATTGATTATTGTTAATCGCATTATCCTAAATAATATGCATTGACCTAATTTAGATATTCAGAAAAAAGAAAGGCGACTAGGTGTATTTAATTCTGAAGAACAAAAAAAAATAAAACAGCGTAAGCTTGGTCATAGTAAATATGTTTTACCAAAACTTGGAATGTAGAAGTGTGGGTTTTGCATAACTGAAGTTGAAATTCTAAATCCATTCACACTGAGGCCCATATTTTCCAAGCAGTCTGCTGCCATTAAATAGCTTCTGGCGCTGGAAGATACTTTGCTTCCTATTGGCTTGAATGGTCAGGAAGGTGTCTTATGGCAGAAGACTGCTTAGGAAATGAAAGAGCGAGAGAGAGAGATATCAAAAACGAATAGGTGATACCATTCTGAGGCTAACTAAATGCTTTTATTTGTGCGAGCTGTTGAGATACACTGATCTCTTCTTCCGGCGGTGTTACAATGAATGAAGCCATGAAAAATCAGATTTTAAATCCTTTTTTCAAAATGGACATCGCCCTGATATCATTTAATTAAATAGTATTTAAAAGTTTTTTTTTTTTTTATGTTTTTTTTTTTCTACTTAACATTAAAATCTTTAAGAATGTGCTGCGTGGACTACTGGATTATATCATTTGGGGGTTAGTCACTACAACTCCAGAGGGACATTTTAGTATTCACAGAAGATGAACATAATTTAGCGTTCTATTGTGATTTAAGTACAGCTCAACCCCGTTATAACGCGATCCGTTACAACGCGAATCCGCTTATAACGCGATGCAAGCGTGGCTTCCAAATTTCGTATTTATGAATATTTTACAACACGATTATTGGTATCTTAAATACTTTATTGTACAATGCATACAATTGCACATTATTTCGAACGCGATACGCTTATAGCGCGATGTGATTCTTTGGACCCCAAGCCCAGCGTTATAAGGGGGTTGAGCTGTATAAATGAATGGTATTTAAAATGTCATGTATGACTTTACAAGGAAACCAAGAAATAATTTCTAACCAGTTAATACCATTAGAAGCTCATAATTTCATAAAAGTCATGTAGTATTGTTAAACACTGTCCATACTTTGTATTTGTCATAGCAATGGGAATTGTTTGTGATGATACAGTTGAGTATATATTTTGGGAATATAGTTGTGCTGAATCAATAATAAAGGGATTATGGTATGTTTTTAGTGGATACATTGGTTAACCCACTTTATCTCTAAATATTTCCTTTTTTTTTTTTTTTACTACCCAGATCTAGTCTTGGATGAAGAAATCAAAAAGGACCTTTTTACAGACACCTTTTGTAAAGTCTGTAGTGCTAATTTGCCATTTGAATCAAACAGAATTTCCCATTATGAGGTAATGATGATCAATAATAATCATTGTTTGTGATAGAGCGCCTTATTGTTGCACATCAGATCATTTCGTAGCAACAACTGACCAGTCAATATTCAACATTCTATTTCCAAACCGTTATTAATTTCTAGTGAAGCCTGCAATTGATTCTATTGTATTTCAGTGTGTTGTAGGTTTCTCCTGATTGAATGGGTTAGCACCAGCTCTATGATATTACTTCAGATATGGGACAGTGCTGTTATTCTGGAGCAGGGGTGCTTAACTCCAGTCCTCAAGCCCGCGCAACAGGTTAGGTTTTCAGGATATGCCAGCTTCAGCACAGGTGGCTCAATCAGAGGCTCAGTGAAAGACTGAGCCACCTGTGCTGAAGCTGGGACTTATTGAGCCATCTGTGCTGAAGCTGGGACTGATTGAGCACCTGTGCTGAAGCTTGGCTACCCTGAACCTGACCTGTTGGGGGGGCTTGAGGATTAGAGTTGAACACCCCTGTTCTAGATTACATTTTAAAAGTACATCAGATGAAATCCTTAATTATGATGGAAGATGCAATGTGCCATTTTACATCTGTATACCTAATAAAGACCAATAATTAAACATGTTAACATTTTTGTAAGGTTTTGACTGCATGCTCTGGTCTATGAACGGCTTCAGAAATTTTCCAAGGGTATTCCCGGAGTCTCGTTAGAATTACACGAGGTGTTCATACTGTTGGCTACTTCAATATTTACTGCCACTTACTGCAGATTTTTTTCCCATTGTTAATTCATGAAAGGCTATGTCATTCTCTCAAACTAATGGCAGTTTTTCTATAGAAATGAATGACAAGTTTACGATTTTACTAGCAGTGCGAAACATCATTTTTAAAGTGATATTTGTAACATTTTGCCATAAATTGTGACATGGTTTAAGATTTGGGAAACTTTAAAGCAGGGATCCTTGTATCAATCTTGTGTTTTGGAAGGAAGAAAGAGATCCTGTGGCATCACGTTTTGATTAAAATGAAATGCGAAATCCGAAAGAAACATCATTACAAAAACTGTAATGTTTTGTGTCATGTGACCTTCTTTATATACCTTGGTGTTGGTGCTTTGACATGGACCTCGCTTCGATTAACTCATCTGACATTGGATCGTTATGATGAAAATAGCACTTTATAAAGATCAGTGATCATTAAACCACTGGTGTGCCACCATAGTCTGTTTCGATTTACATTTTACAATCATGATCAGAGCAAAGGCCTCCCAAGCAGTAAGGGCTCACAGTATGTGGGCATTGTGAAGGAGACAAACGGCTAATGCAGGGGATCTCAACTCCAGTCCTCAAGCCCCCCCAACAGGCCAGATTTTAAGGATTTCCCTGCTTCAGCACAGGTGATGCAGTCTTTGATTGAGCCACCTGTGCTGATGCAGGGATATCCTAAACCTGACCTGTTGGAGGGGAGGGAGGGGGGTCTTGAGGACTGGAGTTGAGCACTGCTGAGCTAATGTATTGACTCTCTATCTTCATAATTTTTTTTTTTTTGCATCTTTTAGACCTTCAAACTGAATGTTTCATAAATTATCAAAAATATTGTGTCAATCGGCACACTAATGTACTTGAGATTATTAATACACATACTGTATACACACTTGTTAATGGATAACACTAGAATACACCATAACTTAGTGTTTCAGATGTACATTGAGCAACTTTGCAGTACTTCCCCACACAATTAGTTTTTAATTTGATCCTTATTAAGATACAGAAAAGTTTAAGGAAAGAAGGTCCCTTTTATTATCCACTCATCAGTTGGAAGTTTGAGAAGCAGCTTTTATGCTCTTGGTTTTTTAGCTTAATCTGAAAGTAAAACCTTGTCTACTAAGTGCGCATACGATTCACCAGCCTGGCTGTAAGAGTGGTATGAATGATGTTTGAATTTTCATGAATCTTACTATTGTGGTTTTGTAAGTGACTAAAGACTTTTTGCATTTCAGGGTAAGAAGCATGCACAGAAAGTCCGTCTTTACTTTCAGACACCAAATGAGCAGGAAGAAATCCCTGTTAAAAAACAGAAAATAGATCGTGCTGATTTTCACGTGAGTGTTTTTATCCAGCCTACAGAAGCTCATATTTTCGCAGTTGCGTCTTTCTGAGCCGGTCTAACAATCATCTTTGTCCTCAGGTGGATGGAGTTAGAGCAATGGACAGAAACCAGTTTTGCAGTCTCTGCAACATGGTTTTTAGTTCTCCAGTTGTTGCTCAATCGCATTACGTGGGGAAGGTCCACGGCAAGAAGCTGAGGCAGTTACTTGGAGAACCTTCTCAGTGGGCACCACAAACTGATCACGTGACCTCTATTGTACTGGCACAGCTGACTTCTCGGCCAGAAAAAGGTGAGGCAATAAAACAAGGCTCTCCACCCCAAGAAATTGAGTTTGTACATTCGGTTAGGTGCCGGTCTTAAACACAGCAGGTCGCATATGGCATTTAACTCCGTTACTTGTGGCGTTTGTAACCCAAGTAAGAGAGATCTAGATGGCAAAAATACTCCAGGTCATGTTTACTAAGGGGTATGGAGATCTTTTATATTGGTCCCAAAAATTTATCGCCACCTTTAAAACAGTCAGTCGTAAAGCAAAAATGTGATGTGTATTGAATTGTATTCTCCGCCTTTTAATTGGTGGGGGGAAGTAATTTTAGGCATATATGGGAACATTATGGGATTCATTGGTGGAATGGTTGCAAGCACAGTATCTGCTGCTAAGTGCTAATGAGGATGTACATATGGGCCTTTTGGTTTTCGGTAAAGAGTATACCAGAAAGAAGAAGCACATAAAGAATGCAACTTATGTTGAACAATGCTCTGGGTAAAACCAAAGTAAGAATTCCTGATCAGCCTAGTGAACCTATAATAACTTTACTGATATATACATTGAAGGTATGTAGGTCCTTATTCAATATGGTGAGAAGCAGGGTAATGCAGAGGTCATGATGCAATAGCTCCCATTCATGACCAACTTAAACATTATACACTTGTGTTTAATCAGATTTTGTATATGATCTTGAAATGATGGAATGGAGACAACAGATTTATGAGGATGGAGAGAGGAAGGAAAGCATAGTTATATAGTAAAATATACCAGGCACAGGGAGAAGATTTCATGCTATTCAATGACCGTATATTGACAAAAGATATGGAGATGTTTGCATACTATTGGAGGGCCAAGTTTAAAATACTTTGCCTTATTCCAAGGCCCACAACACTTTTTGACAGGGTAGTAACGTTTTTATTTCACTCTACTCACGTACTTGGTCAGCTGCTCCTTTTATAAAAATCAATGCTCTCCCTTTTAAAAAATACGCGTGGTCTTAAGACTATCTGTATGTATATATTACAAATACCAGACATGCCTGTGTGTCAAAACATCAGATACACAAGTGCCCATGTGACAAAGTTCAAAATGAAATGACTATGCTGGATGAAGATAATGCTTCTTGATCAGCATTATAATGTAGTTGATCACAGCTTCAAAGAGTAAAATATGAAAGGATGAACCAAGCAAATAACTGTTATTGGTCTCTGCATGAGGAATGTCTTTACTAAGCTGAAAAAACGATGGTGGCAGAAGTTTTGCCTTTTCCAGTAACTTCTGTTGCTTTTCCCAGCTGTTCCACCTGTTGCTGTTACCCATCCTTCCCTGCCTCTGGCTGAGAAACCCAATCAGCAGGAAATGATCACTGAACAACTTCCCTCCACTGACGATGAGTCAGAGCTAAATGACCCCGACAAACACTGCAGGCTCTGCTCTGCCTTCTTTAATAAACCATTGATGGCCCAGCAGCACTACAATGGAAAGAAACACGCTCGAAATGAGGCGCGCAAGAAGATGATGGAAGGGATGGAGGAGCCGAGTGGTAAGCGGACGAAGCGAAACCTATGCTGGCATATGGAATGGGATCTCCAGGGGTTTGAACGTGTAAAAAATCTGCATCACTTTTCTACCTCGGAGATCTTGGGGTGGGATTTTATTTTTACATGTATTTCCACTGTGCATTCTCTAAAGTGTGCACTGCCGCATCTCTCCCTTAGTAGGTTTGGCCTTGTGCATTGCCGCAAAGAACATGCTTTTTAAATATCTTCAAGTATGACACACATGAAGTGGCAGAGTTGTTTCACAGCTGGGTGTTAAATGCAGCTCCTGTTTAATTCACCTAAAGTGGGCTGCTGCTTAAGCCCAGTCTGCATCTTACACTTTAAAAAAAAAAAAAAAAAAATTGTTGTCACATCAAGCCTTCAAAAATGTAATATGCTTAAATTTGAACACTAGCTTAGACTTTGTTCTCACATATTTAGTGGGGCTACAGCAGGGGTGGGCTGAGCCACCGCTGCTGAAGCAGGGATATCCTTAAACCTGACCTGTTGGTGGCCCTTGAGGACTGGAGTTGGCCACCCCTGGACTACGGGGATGTGAGGCTGGTTTTTGTTTTTTTTTGTTACTTTTTATTTAGCATTTTCATGACAGATTCACAAGATATTTAACATATATCACATAACATTTTACAGAACAAGAAATTGGGGTTAAATAATATTGGGGAAGGAAAAAGGGGGGAAGGAGGTGACGTGTGTTGTAAGACAAGTACAAGACATACAGTGCCACTATTAACATTTTATATATATATATATTCCTTCAGCATTAGGACTCCACTAGATCCATATATCACCTAGAATCGTATTTGCTTATGAAAGTGTGTAAACAAAGTATCAATAAATCTATTGGTGGAGATAAGCCGACAATCTCTCGAGGTATGCCACATCCCATATTTTATTACAAACACTGGAAAGTGGGTAAGGTTTTGTGTTTCCAGAAGCGAGCAATGGAGCATCCTGTTGCATTAAAGATATGAATGATTAATTTAGACTCGATGTTGCTTAATTTGGGAATTGGCGCCCCCAGAATCACAAAGACAGGGTTTCTAGGAATATGAAAACCAGACACCACCTCTGCCAATTGGAGAATTTTGTCCCAGAGGGGTTTAATTTTAGGACATTCCCACCAGATATGTAGGATGGAGCCCTGGTTTCCACAATCCCTCCAACACATAGGCGAAACACTTGGATAGATGGAATTTGGTTTTACCGGAGTGAAGTACCAATAATATAGAATTTTATATACATTTTCCTTGATCACTACACAGGTGGAGTTTTTACCTGCTGCCTCCCAAATAACTCGCCAAGTTTCTTCTTCTATAGTTATGGTCCCTTTCCCATACCAACATGTAATGGTCTGTTTTCGTGTCAATATGGATGTTACGGGTTGCATGGTAGAGGACAGAGGGGTCCCTTGGTTAAAAATTGGGTGTTACACCAGGATTCAGATTGGATCATTTTTAGTGGTACTTTTTCTTTGTATTTAGATTGGAAAAGGTGTCTAAGCTGTAGATATCTATAAAATTCGGCACTTGGGATGTTAAATTGTGATTGTATTGCGTGGAAGGTCTTAATAGTATGTAAATCCATCACATCTCTCACCGTACTAACTCCATGCTGCGTCCATAGATTTGGTTGGTTTTTATTGTAACCTGGCGAAAAAGAAGATTTTGAGAACAAAGGATACATCATGGAGAAGGGGGTGTTCAAATAGTAACTCGATTTAATCGAATCCCACAAATTACATGAGAAGGTTAAACCTGGATTTTTAGATACGGACTGTGGTCTACTGTTCTTTTCCAGCCAGAGGATATCCTGGAGCTCCTCAGGGTGGCAAATCAAATTCTCCACTTCTACCCATCTTTTCTCATTTGGGTTATCATGTCAACTGATTAATTGGCCTAGGTGAGCTGCTTTGTAATATCTCTTGAGCTCTGAACGCGCCAATCCACCCTCTGACTTGGGGCGATATAGAATGGATCTATTAATCCTTGGCTTTTTATTTTGCCAAATGTAGCGAAGGATTCTATTTTGCAGTTGTTGCAATTCTTTGTCCTGGACTTGAACTGGTAGTGTATGAAAAAATATATAGAATCTTAGGGAGGATGTTCATCTTTATCGAATTGATTGTACCGAACCAGGATATCTGGTAGGAGTCCCAATTGGACAGATCTTTGTATATTTGTTTAAAAAGAGAGGCATAATTGCATTTATACATGGAGTTGTAATCTTTGTGAGATGGATACCTAGGTATTTAATTTTTTGAGGATCCCATTTAAAATAAAATGTGGTTTGGATGAGGTTGACTGTGTGCCTGGGTACATTTTAAGTTTAGTGCTACAGATTTCGTATTATTAATTTTATAACCTGAGATTGCCAAAGGAATCCAAATTTTCGAATAGGTTAGGCAGTGAAATTAATGGTTTTGTGAGGGACAGTATTATATCGTCGGCAAATAGAGCTATCTTATATTGATGATTTTTTATGTGAATTCCTGAGATGTTGGGGTTGTTTTTCTAATTAGGGCTGATCGTTCAATGGTTATTGCAAAAGAGAGGGGACAGGACATCCTTGGCGGGTTCCGTTATTTATGAGAAATAAAGAGGAGTTGACTGCATTGCTTTTGACTGTGACCGAAGGGGAGCTATATAGAATTTTGATACCATCAATACATTTTTCGATGAATCCCATTTTTTTTTTTTAGGGTAGCGAACATGAACTGCCAGTTAAGGCGGGCAAAAGCCTTTTCGGCATCTAGTGATAATAGGAAGGCTGGGGATTTGGATTTGCGAGCTATATGTGTATGGTTGATAACACCAAATGTCTTATCTAGAGCCTCTCTCCCTTTTATAAATCCTACCTGCTCCGGATGAATCAATTTAGGCAACAGTGGATTTTGGCGTATAATTTAATATCTATTTTCAGTAGGGATATGGGTCTGTAATTGGAGCAATTTAAGGGGTCTTTACCTTCCTTGGGAATAATTGCTATGGATGCCTGCAGCATTGTTTTAGGAGGGGCTTGTCCTGTTAGAAAGATGTTAAATAATTTGGTGAGCTGGGGTATAAGGACCATTGCAATTTTTTTCATAATAGAGATTGGAAAATCCATTCGGATCAGGAGCCTTCCCCCCCTTTAAGGATTTAATCGCATCAGATATCTCCAGTTGTATAATTGGGGATTCTAGCGGTAAAATATATTCACCCGAAAGTTTAGCAAGATTGCATTTGGATAAGAACGAATCAATGTCTGTTGACAATTGAGGTTCCGAGGTCCTTCTTCGTCTCTGGCAAGTTGTAATACGCTGTATAAAAATCTCTGAACTCGTAGCAGATATGTTCAGGATCATAAGTTATGCCACCTTTTTGTGTGCGAATACTGTGCGTTCTAGATAGGCATTGCTTTGCTTTTAGTTTATTTGCCAACATTTTGTCTGCTTATTACTTTTGTCATAAAAAAAATTTGTCCAGCGCATGACCTTCTCTGCTGTAGCAGCTAAGAATTGGTTTAATTCACCTCTTGTTTGTATCATTTGGCTATAAATTTGTTTTGTTGGAGTTCTTTTATGAAGCTTTTCTAATTGTTCGAGTTTGTTAGTTAGGGTATCAATTTGATTTTTTCCTGTTTTCTTTTCCAGGAGGACAAGGCAATTAATTTCCCTCTGATTACAGCTTTATGAGCATCACATACAATGGAGTGGGGGACGTTTGGAGTGGAGTTAATGTTGAAATATCGCATCAACTCCTCTGAGACTTCAGCTACTGTGTCATCGTTTAATAATAAATATTTGTTTAACATCCATTGGCTGATTTTTTTCCCCTTATTAAAATGCTCCAATGAGGAAATGAGTGATCAGACCATGCCGATGGCAAAATATCTGCTTTAGTGATATTTCTACTTAAGTGGTAGTCTATGAAAATGTAATCGATTCTAGAGTAGCTGTCGTGGGGATGGGAATAAAAGGAGAAATCTTTTGTTAGCGGATTAAGCAGTCTCTAGGCGTCAACCACGCCAAGTTTAATTCTCTTAGACGCATTGCCCATGAAGACTGCAGATATGGGTGATGTTTTGTCCATAGATGCATCAAAAATAGCGTTAAAATCGCCTCCAAGGATTAGTATGCCCTGTTGGACAACCTCAATTTTTTTAATTAGAGTCTGAAAAAACTGCGGTTGACCTTCGCTGTGGACATAAACATTAACTATTGTGATTTTGTTGGGAGGAGTTTATCGTGCCCACTACTATCAGGTATCTACCAAAGCTATCTTTTTTAATAGATTGTAAAGTTCAGATCTTTATGAAAAGAGCAACTCCATTCCCTTTTATTGCTTGATGACGCTTGATAGATTTGGGGATATAATTTACTAAAAAGAAGGTGTTGGTCCCTTTGTCTTAAGTGCGTCTCCTGGAGAAGAACCAAGTCTCCCTTCAATCGTTCAATCTCCTGGAGAGTCACTTTTCTGTTTTGCGGCGAGTTCAACCTTTTCGCATTCTGGGAGATTTATTAAATGCCATTTATATTAGTATAGTAGAACTTCGTACAAAGTGGTGTAGCATAATCAACATTGATTGGAGAAAACCTGCTGGGTGGGAGGAAGGGGTGGAATGAGAATAGTTTAACAATCTGAGGGAAATTAAGATTGATGGCATGAGGGTAAAAGGGGTGGAGGTGGGAACCGAACTGGGGTAACCGTGATGCCACATATCCCAACCTGTGGGGGGCCTGTACTTTAAAGACTCTGAAGCAGACAACGTTTCTAGCAACAGAGGCTGTGTGATTGGGGGGGGGGGGGTGTATACCTGGGACCATCAAGGGCCACAACAAAACAATTCTACATTCAAATGCAGAAACACGTTGAGTAACAGTAGCAATTTCAACATAACAGTTGTAGCAGGGGACGGAACTGGAGAAGAGGGACAATACGAACTGGGACATCTAATCCTCCAACTCTCCTACATAAATATAGGAGTCTCCATGGAACTAAACCTTAATGATCTGACATCTTGGTGGTTTAAGACTAGGCTGTAACCAAACTATGAGGTCAGTTCGGGTGAGCCTCTTCAGATCTGCAGGACCTCCAACATCCTGTTCGAATTCCAGAGATGTCTTTTGTACCTAAAGGAAGTCTCTGATGTAGAAGGAAAACTATTAATAAGACAGACAAGAGGAAAATATAACAGATAAGTACATCTGACCCTAACTGGGTTAATGTTCCTTCAGACTTGGTTGGTTAGACGACTCTTAGCTGGGAGTCTCCAGGGTCTCCACAACCAGTGTGGAGGCTAGTCTGATCGGAAGAGTAGAAGAGGAGTTGGGTCGACAATATGTGGTGAAAACAGTCCACATATTATTAAGCTGTCTTTAGACTTTGATGTTTGGACCCGGTGACTTTTGTCCACGTCGATCTTTGTGGTTTCGATGCAGCTCCTCCGGTGTCCTGGGGTGTTATCTCTGAAGTGGGTCATTTTAGGCCCAGTGATTCCAGGATTGATGGTCTCACCCGAAGAAGGAGCAAGACATGGAACCTGTTTTTATAAGAGAACAATAGCTTGCAGGGAAAATCCCATCTATACTTGACTTGGTTTTCACGCAGGATGAGTGTGATCGGGCGGAATTCTCGATGCTTGGCTAGTGTGGCTTGGGCCATGTCTGGGAAAAGTTGTAATGTGGATCCTTCAAATTTTATTTGGCTGTGAGCACTGGATGCGCTCAGAATTTCTTCCTTTGTTCGGAAGTAGTGAAGTCGGACAATAATGTAACGTGGTTTGTCCGCCGTCAGGTTTTTTGGCTTTGAAGCTCTATGAGCTCTCAGTTTGAAGCTGCAAGAGATGTAAAGAGTCTTGACAAATAAGCATCCAGACTGTCGTTACTTATTTCCTCACACACATTTCTGATTCTTATGTTTTTCCGTCTGGATCTATTTTCAGAGTCTTTCAATTTTTCTAGTATTGAGTGCACCTGCGTTTGTATTTCAGCAATATCCTTGGAGTGTGAGCCTACGTTTGTTATGGCTTCAATTTGTTCATCCATTTCGACTATATAGTCTGTAATGGAATTAATTTCTTCCTTAAGTTTTGTATAATTGTTGGGATTCAGCATTCATTGCAGTTTTAAGTTCTTTGATGAAGCCCTCCATGTCTTTCTTAGAGACAGCTTGCGATTCACTCTCTGGTGACAATTCTCTATCTGAGATCCTCCCTTTTGACATGGAGCCGCCATCTTCCCTAGGCCTCATGGATCTTTGCTGATGAGGCTGGTTTTTAAAATACAGAAGAGATCGGTTTGCCTTCCTAATAGCAATATAGTGGCTTTCAATAAAATAAGTCATCTAGACAATACACTTACCTCAGGGTACTCAGGCATATTATTAATGGTTTCATGCAAATTGGTATAGCAGTCTCTATACTGCAAGGTATATGATCATTCTGTGACCGAGACTTTAAACTTCCCGTATTTCATCCTACCCACATTCCTCATTGTGAAACGCGTCAATATATTTTTTAGTGGAGTAATATTAATGTAGTAACGTTTTCTGTAGACCTATTAAAGATGGCCGCCATTGTGAGTTTCTAGTCCCTGGTAATAACCAGTGATCGCTGCCGCTATGTCATTTTGGTCTCTTTTTTTCCCTCAATTAAGTTTGAGCCTCCAGCAGCGGCGTTTGTGATATATTCTGTAATATTAGTTATTGAGCGATGATCAGGCATTAACGCTAATAAAAGTGTACAATTAGGAGACAGGACAACCGTGAAAGAATAATAGAAATTGTAGCATGCTGCTGGGGACTTTCAATGCTTTGCAATTTCAGTAATACTAGAATAGTATTTTAATATAATATATTATACGTTTTATATATTCATAAAAAAATTATTGTATCGCGCTGTCAGTGCTGTTTAACATGTTATTTTTTTGGTGCCTAATTTGCGTGGGCTCACCCACTTTAAAGGCAGCAAGATTATCAGAGAGCTATGCTTGAGCCCCACATATAAATGTCTTAAAGGAAAGTGCAGGAAATAAGAGCACTCTGACTTGTTTTTGCTTTCTCCTTGGAAATATAGCTCAACCCCCTTGTTGCACAATCCGCTACAACGCGGATCCGCTTATAACTCGGTCTGAGCGTGGCTCCTGAACATTTTATACCTTTCTTTCCCCCGGCACCACCACGCAACTGCGACCCAACTCCTCTAAAGCGGTGCCGAGCGAATGACGTCAGCTGTCGTTGTTTTTTTTTGTTTGTGTGCTTTAACATTCAATGCTTTATTGCTAACAGACACACACACACACCAACTAACTAAATGAGATAAAGGTTGATTTAACAAGTACAGAGCTATGGTGTCTAACCCATCAGAGGCAAAACTGGGAACGAAGGAGAGAGAGAGGAATATCTCACATAATGCCTTTGTCATCTTCTCTGTAATCCTGTTTACTTCTCCAATGGGTTAGAAAAAAGAGAGCCACAGTTTTTGATAATACAGCTACTCACTCGACCAAGAGATATGAAAGGAGCTGGGCACTGCCACTATGTAAATAGACTTTTATTATTCATGCTGGCTGCTGTATACTAACTGGCTCCCAGCTTGTCTCAATACAGGGAATGTGTATAGTAATATATCAGATTCTCTCACCTGCCAGCAATATCCCCCCTCTTCCTTAATTTGTCACAGACTCCTATATCTTACACACACACCCCTACGTGACCCGTGGTGCCAGATCCCCAGCATCCTGTAAAGCTGCTCCGTGTAAATCCTGCGTGGGGGTGCCGCGGGGTCTGAGATAGCTGGGAGAGTTATCCCAGCTCTCCAGCGGACGCGGAACCCCTGATCGCAGCGGCCATTGTTTCTTCTTTTTTTTTCTTCGTGATCCCGTTATAACGCAGTCGCATTATGTGGACCCCAAGCACCGCGTTATAATGGGGTTCAGCTGTAGTCACATAATTAGCACATAATAGCACAAAGATAGCAAAACATTACTTCCCGTGAGAAAAAATTAGCAAAAATTAATTTTTTTACCCCCGGCAACATTAACAAACCGATCTCTCTTTAGTATTACAGAGTAAAAAAAATTTACGTTTTCCTGTGGACCGCTTGATGAAGTTACTAAAACGCTGACATAACAATTTTTTAATTGAATTGTGTTGATTTGCATCTGTTAACAGAACAAAATAACAGGGTTTGTGTGTCTCCCCTTCGCAAGGAGAGGAGTATCCAATGTATTCTAGACCAATACTTTGCAGGCCTTACCTGTGGAGACGGGATTCACTTTATTTGACGGTGACAACCCCTACAAGAGCACCAAAGGAGTGTGCAACACAAACCTTGTCGGCCACCATAGAACTTTAGGGGTTATGTTACCACTGCCTAGTAGGGGATATACAAATTAATGTCAACCCATCTTATTAGTATCATAATTTTCTGTCGCTAGAAGTTAAATCGTTGATTTTTACTTTTTTTTTTTGCCAGAGCGACTAGGGAAGCATTTAAATGTGTTGCTGCAACTCTGGGGTTAACTCCTGTATTTTGTACTCTTGGCTATTAATTGTATTATTTTTTTACAGCGGGCTATGGACAATTCGTGTGCCCGGTGTGCAGTGTTACCCTTCAATCAATAGAAATGTACCAGTCCCACATGCAAGGGAATAAGCATCAGGTTAAGTAAGTAATAGTCTTTTTCTATTTGGCAAACATGCCAAGACCGTAACTAGATCAATGTCATTAAAGCAGATCTTGATGATTGCTGAACGGGGATAAAACCCCTCTACAAAATGAACATGCTGCACTTAACAAGGTGTTCAGAGTATTGGGGGAGAATTGAGCCCTTCACATGCTAAATACAAATCCCTTTCCTTCTGGACTATTTAACATAACCGTTTTATTGACAGCTACACAGTAATGTTTCAGAATGAACCTTGCATCTATAAAAAGTCAATAAATAAAGGTATACATCTCAAAGACATGGCAACATTTTTAAGTACAGTATGCATAAAACATGAGTAATAATCCAAAAGATTAGAGCTGGTGCTTCTGCTAGCGTACTATGTAGACAAGTGAAAAAAAGTGGGCACTGCAAATGGTATATACAGGCATACCCCGGTTTAAGGACACTCACTTTAAGTACACTCGCAAGTAAGGACATATCACCCAATAAGCAAATGGCAGCTCACGCATGCGCCTGTCAGCACGTCCTGATCAGCAATACCAGCTTCCTACCTGTTCTGAAGCTGTGCGCAAGCGGGGAGAATATAGCGTCAGTTACAAATGCGTTATTTACATCAGTTATGTACGTATTTGACGATTGCAGTACAGTACATGCATCGATAAGTGCAAAAAAGGTAGTGCTTCACTTTACATACATGCTCTGGACCCATTGCGTACGTTAATGCGGGGTATGCGTGTGTGCGTGTGTGCGTGTGTGTGTATGTATATATATATATATATATATATATATGTATGTATATATATATATATATATATATATATATATATATATATATATATATATATATATATTTGAATATTTATAGATAGATACCCAAAAGATATAGCACAAGATCAGAGCATGAGGTTGAAATGTGAACAATAATTATATGTCTATATGTAGCCCCCTTTCCCCCTGAGTCAGGGCGACTATGTGTGCTGCTATAAATGTGTGGCAAACAGGAGGACTGATCCTCCGCCACGGGGAGCCTGGGGTGTGTGTATCAGTATCTATTAACAGTGCCTCCACCTGAGAGGGATCCTTGTGCAGTAAGATGGCCCCTCCCAAGACAATATGCCCAGTAATACACACACAAAGTATGGGTAACTGTATTTACTGGAAGGTACTAAACAATAACCATGAACACACAATATACATATACAGTATAGCTTCTACGGACCCGCAGTGTTTTCCGCACAGTACTCGGGTGCTGGGACACCAGTGTCCCAGTGTCCAGGCCACGAAGGCCTATCCCGCCCCAAGTGTGAGACTGCGCTGCCCCACGATGTGTTGGTGCACTTGTGAAAAATACCTGCCCGGGGGTCGCTGAGTAAAGCCAAGTTCCAGTCAGTCTGTTCCACCGAAGATCCGCCTCTGCCGGAGCATCCCACCTATAGATAGTCTCTGAGATGAGGGCCTGGTCTGGTCCCTGATGCAGGTCACGCACACCGCGTGCATCTGTCACCGGTACAAGAGTACTAGAACTAACAGGCTAAGGGGCGCGTCCCTATCTGAAGGGCCACCACAAGCTAGAGATGGTCTGGGCCTAGCTGGGACCTGAAGGGGGATACTCTGGCCTAGTCCAGCGGAGCGCTTCTCCCTGGACCTTACCTATCTCCTTGCTGTCCTGCTCCCGACTACGTAACTGTTATCACTGTTCTAACTGTTATAAATGCAGCAACCCTATTGGTTTCCTGGCAACATGTGGTCTGAGGCCCACTCACCAGGTCACAATCTCCCTGCAGCAACCACACAGCCGTCTCCCTCACGCAGCCTGGAGGTAAGAGGGAGGCCTGGCTACATACAGTTAGGTCCGGAAATAATTGGACACTGACATAATTTTCATAATTTTGGCTCTGTACACCACCACAATGGATTTGAAATTAAACAACCGAGATGCAATAGAAGTGCAGACTTTCAGCCTTAATTCAAGGGGTTGAAGAAAAATATTGTATGAAACTTTTATGAATTGCAACCATTTTCATACACAGTCCCCTTATTTCAGGGGCTCAAATGTAATTGGACAAATTAACACAATCATAAATAAAATGTTAATTTTTAATACTTTGTCGAGAATCCTTTGCAGGCAATGACTGCTTGAAGTCTGGAACGCATGGACATTACCAAACTCTGGGTTTCCTCCTTTGTGATGCTTTGCCAGGCCTTTACTGCAGATGTCTTCAGTTGTTGTTTATTCATGGGTCTTTCTGCCTTAAGTTTTGTCTTCAGCAAGTGAAATGCATGCTCGATCAGGTTGAGATTAGGTGATTGACTCGGCCATTGCAGAATATTTCACTTCTTTGCCTTAAAAAAAAACTCCTGGGTTGCTTTCACAGTAAGTTTTGAGTCATTGTCCATCTGTAAAGTGAAGCGCCGTCCAATCAACTTCGCTGAATTTGGCTGAATCTGAGCAGACAATATATCCCTATACATTTCAGAATTCATCCGGCTGCTTCTGTCTTCTGTCACATCATCAATAAAAACGAGTGACCCAGTGCCATTGTAAGCCTGTCACGCTGTGCTGTCCGCAGACCAGACCTACCCCCAGTACTGAGGTGGAAAGTGAGTAGACCACGCACCCGCAGCAGTGAGGGCGCACCCGGAGTGTGGATTGATAGCGTGGCCGAGGGTACAAGGGTTTATCCGTAGTACTTGCCAGATCCGGGCGTAGAGAGTGTAGCGTGATGTCCGAAGGTCGAGGGCAGGAGAGATCCGAGTCGTAGTGGTCCGTGAGCTGTGTCTGAGGGTCTGAGAGGTAAGCGGGGTCGAGGAGCCAGTGAGGTTACGAAGACAAGCCGGTCCGGTAACGAGATCTGAAACGCAAGAGGGAGCTGGGCATAGGATCCAAACAGCACGAGCCAAACTAAACTATGCAGAGCGAGATTGCACAGGAGCTACAGGGATAATAAAGCACGGTGGACCAATCAGAGGAGGAGGCAGGGCACAGGTGAGCTGAGGAGGCTCTTGTGATAGGGCAGGGGGTGATGAGCTGTCTTGCTGGGCTGCTGGGGAATGTGAGCCTGGGTCGGCCCACGCTCTGTAAGCATGGGTAGTGACGGCGGCATGTGAGAGCCGGGGGGCAGTGCGTGCCACACTCTATGGCGAGGAGCAGGAGCGGAGGAAGCAGCGGCCAGTCGGGCAGGTAGGGGAGGTCTGTGCCGAGGGCGGCGTGTCCCCTGCTTCCTTACAGTACCCTCCCTCCTCGACGATCAGCCTCAGGACGATCCACCCAAGGCTTGTGCAGAAACTTGAGGTGGTAGCGTCTGAGCAACGTTGGGGTGTGGATCTGATCCAGCGGGATCCAGGATCGTTCCTCCGGGCCGTACCCCTTCCAATGTACCAGGAACTGCAAACGGCCCCTGGAGAACCGGGAGTCCAGGATGGCCTGGACCTCAAACTCTGGCTGTCCATGTCTGGAGATGGGTTTGGGCCTATGGTTGTTAGCCGGGAAGCGGGTACTCTGAATGCAGGGCTTCAGTAGAGACACATGAAACACCATGGGTATCTTCATGGTTGCGGGCAATCGAAGACGGTATGCCACTAGGTTTATACGCTTGAGAATTTCGAAAGGTCCCAGGAACTTGGGTGCCAATTTCGGGGTAGGGGTCTTGAGGCGGATGTTCTTGGCTGAGAGCCGCACCCTATCCCCTGGCTTGTATTCGGGTGCCTTCTAACGATGCCGGTCGGCTTGGGATTTGTATCTCTGGGAAGCACCAACGAGCGCTGTCTGGATCTTCCTCTAAGAGTCTTGTAGGGAGGTTACCCGAGTGTCGGCTGCTGGTTCTCCTGAATGAATGTTGGAAATGGGGAGATGAGCGGGGTGGAAGCCATAATTTGCGAAGAATGGGGATTCTTGGGTAGACTCATTTCTGTGTGAATTGATCGCGAACTCAGCCCAGGGTAGTAACTCGGCCCAGTCGTCAAGTGTTTCGGACACCAAGCACAAAGCACCTTAAGTAGTGTTCCAAATTCTGGTTCATCCTTCGGATCATGAGCCATTCCAAGCCTTCTCCATACTTTTTTCTTCCCATCATTTTAGTACAAGTTGATCTTAGTTTCATCTGTCCAAAGAATGCTGTTCCAGAACTGGGCTGGCTTTTTTAGATCTTGTTTGGCAAAGTCTAATCTGGCCTCTCTATTCGTGAGGCTTATGAATGGTTTGCACCTTGTGGTGAACCCTCTGTATTTGCTCTCGTGAAGCCTTCTCTTTATGGTAGACTTGGATAATGATATGCCTACCTTCTGGAGAGTGTTCTTCACTTGGCTAGAGGTTGTGAAGGGGTTTTTCTTTACCGTGGAAAGGATCTTATGATCATCCACCACTGTTCTCTTCCATGGACGTCCAGGCCTTTTTGTGCTGCAGAGCTCACCAGTGCATTCTTTTTTTCTCAGAATATACCAAACTGTTGATTTGGCCACTCCTAATATTCCTGCTATCTCTGATGGATTTTTAAATTTTTTTTTGCAACCTATAGATGCCCTGTTTCACTTGCATTGAGAGCTCCTTTGACCGCATGTTGTGGGTTCACAGCAACAACTTCCAAATGCGAATGCCACAGCTGGAATCAACTCCAGACCTTTTACCTGCTTAATTGATGATGAAAGAACGAAGGAATAGCCCCCTCCTGTCCATGACACAGCTTTTGAGTCAATTGTCCAATTACTTTTAGTCCCTTGAAAAAGAGGGGGCTACATATTAAAGAGATGGAATTCCTAAACCCTTCCTCCAATTTGGATGTGAATGCCCTCAAATTAAATCTGATACACTGCACTTTAAGCCCATATTCATTATTTAACTGTAACTTGAATGTATTTTGGTACACAGCCGAAATAACGAAACTTGTGTCGGTGTCCAATTATTTCCGGACCTAACTGTATATATACAACTAAAGAGAGAAAAAAAAATCTAAATTCATAATCCCCCAAAAATAATAATAAACTATACTGTACATATAATTATTGCTGGCAAATCACACAACCTACATGAAATACTGGATATCCAGTCAAACCCACTATTAACATAAACAAAAAGCCAGTTGTAATAATATAGTGCTGTTGGCAAACATAATAAAGTAATACAATAACCATTAAATGCCAATTTAAGATATAACATACTGCCCTATACAGAATACAACAGGATCTGAGAAAATGAGTGGGATCCCAATCTATATTAATCCCATGGGGTATTCTAGTTTTCAACGTGAAGATCCAAAATGCTTCACGTTGATCTAAAATTTTTGTTCTTTTTCCTCCCCTAGGTAGGGGGAGGACAGACTCAATACCCTGAGACCTGAAGTTCTCGATACCACCTCTTGGGCAACCAGAAAAGTGCTTAGGGACCGGATGATTAAGATCCCCCTTCAATATAAGCCAACGGTGCTGCATCATTCTGATTTTAAGGCACCCTGTGGTCCTACCCACGTATTGTCGTCCACACTTTATTAAATAAATGATAAATGATGAGTTACAATTAATAAACGTGTGGATTTTGTGGATTTATCTTGTCACTGTAGAGCTATTTGTGTTGGAGGAGTTCATTCTAATACATATTTTGCATTTATTGCACTTGAATGATCCCCTAGGAAGGTTGGTTCTGGTCTCAACCCCTGATGTAAAGACACTAGAAACAGGGAATTAGACATTGTTTTAGCTCTTCTAAAGACAATATTAGGGCCTGAAGAAATTAAGGGCTTTAGAACAGGATCAAGAGAAAGTACTGCCCAATGTTTCTTGAAAATGGACCTAATTTGCTCCGTTTGCAGTACAGTTACTGCTGCAATCACCTGGCTCACTATGCAGTGTATCCCTGCTGTATCTCCCTTTACAATTTGCAGTTCTGCCCCTGCTGTATCAATAGTAGAGGTCGGGGTCTGGCTTCCGAACAAGTTTACCCCTCCGGGCCTATTTCCAGGCTACTATTATGCGGCCGCACAATTTCTGCACTTTGTTCTGGGGTATTTTCCCCGTTCTCCCACCAGTTATCTGGGCATCCCATACAGCTATAAATCTGAGTTTCCCCATACAAGGCACATACCGTTGGAACATGGGGTTCCACCAGTCTAACCTTCCACCTCCCACAGCAGGCTGACACATTACAGTACTCACAACCGTACAACGGAAATCCATGGGATTCTGAGGAAGAGTGGCGAACGTGACAAGGGTCTATGCTCCCCGGTTAACCCTAGGGCCTCCTATCCATGGCACTGGGGCATCAACATGGGGTGTAACATGGGGTCAGACTGGCACCGCAATGTCCTGTGTCCCTTCTTTTACGAGAGAGGAAGAAGAAAGTCCCGATGTCCCCATAACCTTAGGACAGTCTCGTCCTAGAGCATTCAACAAGATCACAAAATCCATCCTAGTTGGCATCGGCAGTCTCGGCACCACACACCACTGGGGACAAATCTATCACCGGAGCGGGAATGCTGGCGGTACCAGCCGGCCTGGGAAGTGGACACCTCTGCTTTATTCAACTGGGCTGTGGCACCCGCGATGATCGGCTGGGTTGATGTAGTCACAGGAACCTCCTGGCATGGATGTAGCACCTCCGCTTCTTCGTGAAAACCCACCACAGACGGTCTTCTCTCGGGCAAGGTCAATACCGGAAACACCGCCGGGTCTGGCAGTGGCAGCTCCGCACCCTTGCTGGCACTGGTGGTTAGAGAAACAAAGCCACTGACCGAGGCGTTCCCCCTGGTGGACATCGCCCCGAGCTCAGGACTCGCATCGGGATGTTTCCCACGCATTCCTTTGTTGCGGGTGAAATGTTTAGTATATCATGTTCTTACAAACTGGCTCCGCACTTGCCAGAGCATTATCCTTCAATATCTGTAACCAGCGAACCTGTGGGTAGTTACACGGTCCTTCGTCCGGATAAACACCGGACATAGGCAGATTCCAGGCCTCCCGCACTGGCCGAAAGTAGGGCACATCGCACCGCTCACACCGGGACATGACTTCCAACCCTCCTCCGGGGCGGTGGCACCACGGGCACAAGAGCTGTAACATATTTTGGCCCTGAAGGGTAGTGCAAAGTATTCCTCCAGGTAGCTCAAACAACTGGGCCTGGTTAGCCTCCATTTCAAGGTAGCTGACGGGGAGCTGGTCGCACATCGGTCTTGCTGGATCAAGAAACACATGCATCTGGGCTTTGGCGGGCTTCGCATCCGGTCACACTCCATACTGAGCCGTTTGCTCCTCGACTCCTCCCTCTGGTGAAATCAGGAGTCCCAGTCGGAATAGTGGGGGGCTGCGCGGCTATGTACTTTGGTGCCAATCCCAGATATTTTGCAACGGCGAGCTTGCATCTTGCAACTCACCAGACGGGTCCTCTGTTGTTCGGTGGGAACTGCGATCAGACGCCAGGATCTTTCTCAGGGACCCTGAACTCTCCTCCTTTAGTACCTGCGACGAGCTCCATCTTGGGGGGGGGGGTGTTTTTCACGTGCCCATACTGGCTGGCATGCTCCACAGGCACAGTCTTCCTCCCCAACTGCAAGCTGATAGCCCCCCCCCCCCACATTGGGACTACCTTTCACGCCAGGTCCTCGTTCGAGCACCCTATCCCACTCGCAGATCTTGCTCATAGAAGATGAGCGCACCCTGCAGTCCCATCGCGGGGGTGGTATCTTTTAAGTCACATCCCCCTGGGGCATGTGCTGCAGCGCGTCCTCAGCTGATACAGTGGTGTTCAGGCACCTCTCAACCATGGAACATAGCTCAGCAAAGGCACCTGACAGTCCAATGCGGGGTGCTATCTTTCAAGACCATTCCCTATAGGCATACCATCTGCGGCACCTGGCATGATATGGTGTGGTTCATACACCTCTCCGCCTTCGGAAGTGGAAGGGACCTGGCCCTGATACAGTGTGGTTCAAACACCTCTCACATCTGCATAACATCCTGGACAAGGTAAAATGATGGCCTTGATACAGTGTGGTTCAGACACCTCTCATGCGGCAGCTGGTGGGGTTGCATCTTGAGCGGGTACCATCCGGGGGTACCCCGCTAGCAACCGACTGGGAACGCTCTGGCCTGGCTACGGTGAGTGCCCCCATTCACTTCTCCTTCAGCGGGTTCCCCAGCCATACTTTGCCATCCCTGTTGCTCATCTCAGCAGCACCTCCAAATGTAGCACCTGTATCCCCATGCCACGGAAGATCTGGCCACTACATGGGTGTTTCCCCTGGGTACTGTAGCTCACCTGCTGGTTCAGGAGGTCTGAGTGGCTCTACAGTTGTAGTTTGGGAGCAGCAATAGAGCAGGCTTTCTCTCGGTTCTTACTGTGCAGTGCCTCCATCCCAAGAGGATCCTGCTGGATGCAGGATGGTCCCCACAGGCAATAATCACAATTGGTCCAGCGGCAGTTTTATTGTACAACACCATGATAGTCTTCCAGCCCTGGAGCAGACCCCAGGGGCTTGAGGCCCCAAGAGCCCCTCCTAATCTCCTTGACCCTCTGGTATGGAAAAGGGTATCACACTGTCCCATAATCAACCGCCTCAATTTGGTGGTGTGTCAGCTTTTATACCCAGGGGGAATGTGCACACAGTGTCACCTTTTGCTTCAAAACCATTTTTACCCTGGCTGTGCTCAAAGCTGTGACCATGCAGCAAGCTTAAGCCTATAGGGAACCATGTTAAAAATGGGTTTGAAGCAAAAGGTGACACTTTGTGCACATTTGCATTTCATTTCCCAGAATCCCTTGCTGCAGTGGAAGTGCTGGGTGATAATGGTGAAAGGCGGGGTTGCAGACCTGTCTAAGACATGCAAATGAGCATACAGTAATATTTCCGTGTGTGTGTGTGTGTGTGTGTGTGTGTGTGTGTGTGTGTGTGTGTGTGTGTGTGTGTGTGTGTGTGTGTGTGTGTGTGTGTGTGTGTGGCAATAAATGGTCCGAAACGCGTAGGAGCTTTTGTCTCACCCTCTGGGGTTATGTTATTGAGTGTTGCTGAATAAATAGAATTTTATTTTTTCCACCACCTGGCTCCCTGGCAGTGCACTGTTTTTGCTCTTTTTTTTCTTCCGCTGAACTACTGTACAGTATGTAGTGTTTGTCTATACAATTTCTTTGTACTATTGTATGCAGATAGTTTTGTTTGTGATGTGTAAATCTGAGATCTGCGTAATATTACAATGAAATTGCAGCAACAGAATGAAACTGTACGTGTTCACTACATGCAATTGGTGTAGCTCTCAGACAGCAGTTGTAACCATAACATCTAATCTCAGAACACAACTATAAAGATGTGGCAATTTTTTTTTTATATATATAGTGTTAATACAAAGTTTCCAGATATGGCTGTTGTATTGTATTTTCGAATGCAAGCCCTTCTATAACCTTTATTTCTATATATTTGTTTTCCACGTTCAAGTTATGTCCATTATTGCATTTTAATAGCTTGTGTAAATCACTTTTCAGTTTTTTCGTATTTCTCCTTTTTTTTTCCTGTAGAAAAAAATTAATTGCAGTTACTTTTTAAACCTAACTTTATATATATATATATATATATATATTTTTTTTTTTTTTTTTTAGAGAAAGCATGCTGGCTAACTTAATGAAAACATCAAAGAAGTCGTATGATTCTTTCCAAGATGAATTAGCAGACTACATAAAAGTTCAGAAGGCAAGAGGACTGGAGCCTAAGACTTACTTCAGGCAAGAAAAGGATTACAATGATAGTTGCGAGTATGAAGAAGAGGAATTTGAGGGTAGACCCCCACCAGAACACATGAAAACTATGACACGTGTCCCTTACGAATATTTTGATAATTCCATCTCTTATCCAGCTTACAATCCATCACAACCAGCAGGTAATAGGGTGTCTCCTTGGTCTTCACATTGGGAAAATGTTTGCAGATCTCAAAATCCAGAGAAGGGTCAGTACTTTGACATTAAAAACACCCAACACATTGTCCATACTCCGTCCAGTCAGGATTCTAGTGATGACTGTAAGGGATTGTCCTCAGGCGAGAGCAGTGGATCTCATAGAAAAGACAGAAAGCATAAAAGGAAGCACCGGAAAGAGAATAAACAGAAAGGTGCCAAATTCAGAAGAGAGGATGAGAGTGCAGAGAGGAAAAAAAAGGACACAGATTCAGGAAGAGATGATGACAGACAAGAAGGCGAGAAGGGAAAGAAAGTTGAGACCGAGTCTGCAGCAGGTGACAAATCCAAGCACCGAAAAGAGAGGAAAAAGAAAGAGCAACAGCCTGTTGAAAAAGAGACTAAAAAACCCAAGAAGGATAAGAAGGAGGGGGACAAAAGAACAGAAGAGGAAATACTCTGGGATGAGTCCATACTGGGATTCTGAAATCGGTAGCACCTAGAGTGGGGATGGACAAAAACTCATTCGACTTCCAGTCTGTACAAAGATTGGAGGGCACATTCGTTTAAAATATGAAATGTTGTCATCAAGCTAGCAAAAAAAAAATTGCACATTAATCACCAAGACATGGGTCCAGTACCTAGGAAAGTGGATGCCACCAAGAGGACAGTTAATATTTTATCACTATGCTAGTCAAACTGTGAAAGAGACCTGCAGGGCACAATAGTTGGCAGCCTGGCATTTGTATTGCATTTTGCAGGTCTGTCTCGCAAAAAACGCATAATTTATTTTTATTCTTTGTTTGTTAGGAATTTGTCCTACTTTGGGTGATTTTTGTTTTCAGTGAAACACTTGAAATTGGTATTTCCTTCTACTCGCATTTTCTTTAGGCACAAATCTGTCAGCTGCTACATACAAGGTAATATAACCTAAGGACAGTGTGTATCATTTTCTGATGTTAACCCTTGAGCAACTTTTCTATCAGTAAAAAAAACAAAAAACAATCCTCTAGGCTTTACAGTTGTCGCATTTCATTGTGTTTCACAAATAATTTCCTTCATTTCATCATTTTATTGTAGGATGCTAATGTTAAAGCAACATTCCTCGCTTGGTTCCACCCATCACCCGCAGGTGGGAAGCAGGGGGTTACACTCCTGGGATTTAAATCCACGCGGATTGGCCCGTGTAACGTGTGATATGTAAACGCGGTTTTGTTTCTCCTGGAGGGAATGCCGCAGGCACCTTCCCCGGTAGTCAACGCGGTTCAGCTCCCCAGACCCCCTGCTTCCCAACCATGCTAAAAAAAAAGAGAGAGATGGTCAAAAAGAAACGAGCAGGCGGAACTGCTCCTAGCAACAGTCCCACCTGTGGATTTTTTTTTTAGCATTGGAACCGGGGGGGGGGGGAGGTTGGAGTTTTTGGCTTCAGGGATCCCCTGCGGGTCCCAAGATACTCCGTATACTTAACTGTGCTCCCTCCAGGGAAATCAAAATGGTTGCCCGAACTTGCAGGTCCCACGTACCCATAGGGAGCCGCAAAATCATCCGTTGCTGCTTCCTATTAGGCGTGCATTTAAATGCAGTGGGCTCCCCAGAGCTGAAAAATAATGTGTTAATTTAGTGGGCTTTTTAGGCCTATAACAGACAGATGGAAGAGGTAGTGGAGTGTGTTTGTATTTAAAGCCATTACTGTAAGAGAAGATGTTTTATAAAGGGATTGGTGAAAGGGAAGCAGATTATAATCTGTAATGGAAAACAGAACTATTAAAAACTTGCTGCCTATATGCTATAAAGCAGGGGTGCTCAACTCCACTCTGGCTCCCCCAACAGGTCAGGTTTTCAGGATATCCCTGCTTCAGCACAGGTAGCTCAACCAGTCCCTGCTTCAGCGCAGGTGGCTTAGTCAGAGGCTCACTCGACTGACATTTATTGAAAACTAATTACCTAAGATGCCAATTGATTGGTTCTCCCGTGATCGATCATCAAAATCCTGTTTCCCAGGGTTCACTAAATGGCTGCCTTTCAGTTTCACTCAATCTTTCAGTCAGTGTAACTCAGCAGCTTCAATGTATTCTTAGATTACTAAGGTAACATTATCTAGTGTTACAGTTTATAGCTCAAACTGCTGGGAATATTGACAACAAATTATCACAAACAGGAAAATGTTGCAAAGACCTTGCACTGCTGGGGAGTTGGGCTAAAACCTGCTATAGAAATCAAAGGATGCTCAGTACAGTATATTACAACGCATTAAAATGGCATTGAGTTGAATTTAAAAATATAAAAAAGGTAGTATTATCTAATACTACAGAACTTATTATTTATTTATTTTTAAAAAGCACATGTAGGATATTGCTTGGTTTGCTCCTTTAACACACAGCCAATTAAACATTATTTCAAAATAGATGTATGTTCAGTGTTAACCACTGTCACTAAGCATGTCACTTTTACGTTTTAATTTTCAGAGATGTTCTTCTCCAAGGATTGAAATCACAGATTTGAGTGGTTATGGAGATTTAAAAAAAAGGAAAAGTACTGATTTTTATCCGTGAGACTTTGTGAAAGTCTGCGTGAGACTGATTATGCAAAAATTGGTAAGACTGAGTCCAAATTAATTACTCACAGAACCTGTGTTAGAGTTGACACATCTGCATTTTGGTTCTGGGTTGGACAGCACTTTTCTCATTTTTGTACTGGAGGCATAGACACACTCGTTTAAGATCACACAGAGCAGTCCAGAATCGTCAACTGCTGCATACAGTATCTCAAGGACTCAGCCACATTAGATCTTAGTGTGAGGATAGGGCGCAGACTCCGACCCCGTCAAGCTCCAGCCATCTGATTGGGTCTGGCTTCTCTCCTGCCTGCAGAAGTAATCCTGCATCCGATTAGTCTCTCCTGTTATTTAGGCTTTGCCTCTTCCATCAGGAAGTTGGCTGAGCATAAACTTCTTGTGACGTCGTGCTGGTCGCAAGCACTCTGCCTTGCCTTATCCTGCTCTTGACTGTTGATTTCTCCTACCCTCGACCACAGCTAGTGACCCCTACGATCCAACCCTCGACCAAGGCTAATGACTCCTACAATCCGCACCTCTCCTACCCTCGACCACAGCTAGTGACCCCTACGATCCGCACCTCTCCTATCCCCGACCTCGGCTAGTGACCCCTACAATCCGCACCTCTCCATCCCTGACCCGGCTACACGACTACGAACCTGCACATTAGACGCAGCTTCAGGTCGGTGTGTCAATATCCCCACCTTAGCCTTGCGGTCCTGTCCAGTTTGCGGCGAGCACCCGTTGCAGTATGCTCAGCCCCACAAACGTGGACCCCGCTGAGGTGGGTTGAGTTCTGACCTTTCACGCCAACCTGTTCAAAAGACTGGAACAGTACCTGGACGAAAATTATGCGCATGACTCAGAACCAAGCCAGTGGTACAATCTGCCACAGACCAGGTACGACGCGCAGCATCTAATCCTGCTCCCCAGTAGTGGCTGTTCTGGAACCTACTTCTACCCACGCCGCCCCTGAACCACGACTCCCTACGCCTAAGCGCTATGGCGGAGACCCCCTCGGCTGTCACGGGTTCCTAAATCAATGTTTTATCCAGTTCGAACTGGCACCTTGCTGCTTTGTGTCTCAGTGATCTAAAGTGGCCTATATTGTCTCACTGTTAACCAATGAAGCTTTGGCTTCGGCCTCACCTATCTGGGGGTGAGACCGGACCTCACAAGTAACTTATCTTTATTCACATAGTAACTCCGTAGGGTCTTCCACACTCCAGGATGCAAGGTAATGGTTTCCTCGTCCCCTGCTGCATATCTCTCAAGGCAGTTGATTGCTGGCCCGTTACGCAGTCTAGTTCCGGACTCTTGCCATAGAGACCGGATGGAATGACGAAGCACTGGTCGCGGTATTCTGGCAAGGCCTTACTGAGAGTCTCAAGGACGAACTCGCCTTGCTGGAATGTCCTGCAGAATTAGAGGATCTCATCGCTCTATGCATCCGAATGGATCAACGTCTACAGGAATGGAGAGCCGTGAGAGCCCAGCACAGAGGCGGTGGCGGTCGATCTTTGCAACCTCGTTCTGCACCTTCCGTTCCCAACAGCTTCCCGGAGCGTGAGGAACCGATGCAACTTGGAGGAAGTAAACTTTCGGCCAACGAGAAGCAGTGCAGTAGTAGTGGCTTGTGTATGTACTGTGACGTTGCTGGACATCAGGCTCTTCTTTGTCCCAATAAGTCAGGAAATGCCATTTCCCAGTGAGACCCAGGAGAGTCACACTGGGAACACTTTCTTCTTCTCCCTCGGTCCTACCCGCTAGGCTTCTACTTGCCATCACTTTGACCGGGAAATCCTTCACGGTCAAGACACAAGCATTCCTGGACTCCGGGTCAGATAGCAACTTCATTGATCAGGCTTTCGTTGAGAAACACGGTATCCCCTTGATCAAGAAGCTATTCCATAATCCTCACGTGGATTGGACAGAGTCCTGACTCATTTGCTGGTATCCTCGCTGCCTAGAGACCTGCTCGGTACCAATACAGACTCATTCAGGGATTACTCTACCGCCCGAGGCTACACCGTTGGATCTGCCCACCATTTATGCCACCTTCTGGGATGTGTTTTACAAGGTCCAGTCCGAGGAACTACCACAGCACCGATCCTTGGACTGCCCCATTGACTTGCTACCATGTGCTGTTCTCCCCCCCCCTCCCCCAGGGTTGCTCCTATCTGCTGTCCCTTCCAGAGACCCACATCATGGAGTACATTCAGGAGACCCTTCAGAGTACTTCATCCGGAAGTCGTCCTCTCCTGCCGGGGCGGGTTATTTCTTTGTAAAGAAAAAGGACGGGTCACTATGGTCGTGCATTGACTATCGGGTTTTAAACAAGATCACGGTTTTAAAAAAAATGGTATCAGTTACCCCTTATCTCTGAACTTTTCGATCGGTTGCAGGGAGCATCCATTTTCACAAAACTAGATTTACGAGGAGCTTACAACTTGGTCCTGATTCGCCATGGCGATGAATCAGTGGAAAACGGCATTCAATACTCATGATGAACCCTATGAGTACTGGGTCATGCAGTTCGGTCTGTGTAGTGCACTGGCAGTATTCAAGAACTTTGTTAATGAAATCTTCCGGGATCTTCTGGACAAATACGTTATCGTGTATCTGGATGACCTGATTTTCTCCACATCACTGCAGGAACATCCAGGTCATATGAAACAAGTCCTGAAACACCTATTCACAAAGCTAGAAAAATGCCAGTTCCACCAGTCCAGCACTTCCTTCCTTGGGTACATAATTTCAGCTATGGGTTTTTCTATGGACCCAGCTAAAGTAAAGGCCCTTCTGGAGTGGTCACATCCTATTGGCTTGAAGGCCATTCAGCGCTTCCTAGGTTTTGAGAAGTACTATCGTCGGTTCATCCAGAACTTTTCTTCAGTCCTGACTCCTATCACAACCTTGACCAGCAAAGGGGTGGATCCTTCACAATGGCCTGCGAAGGCTTTGGTGGCCTTTGGTAAACTTAAGGCATTCGCATCTGCTCCAGATCTGGTGCACCAAGATCATGCTCTTCCCTTCACCCTGGAGGTAGATTTGTCTGATATTGGTGTATGGGCCATCCTTTCCCAATGGAAGGACTAGAAGGCTAAATTACATCCATATGCGTTCTTCTCCAAGAAGTTCTCACCTGCAGAACGCAACTTCTATGTAGGCAATTGGGAGCTCTTGGCTATTAAAATGGCTCTGCAAGACTGGAAACACCTTTTTGGAGGGTTCTGAAAACCCTGTCACGATTCTTACCGATCATAAGAACCTGTTGTACATAGAGGGCGCCCGTCGACTGGGTTCTCGGCAAGCAAGGTGGTCACTGTTCTTTTCCCGCTTTAACTATATCATATCATATATCCCCGGCTCCAAAAATGTAAAAGCAGACGCTCTATCGTCAATTCCTGGTGTACGATTTTGCTGAGGATCATGAAGAACCTATCTTGCCCACTTCACGCATCATTTCCGCTGACGTCTTTGACACTGTGTAGGACATTGTTCAGGGACAGCCTCAGATCCTAGAGGGTCTCGACGTCCCGGAGGGCTGCCTCTTTGTAACCACACCCCTTTTGAAATAGGGCCTTGGAGTGGGGTCATAGCTCCAAGAGCATGGGGCATGCTGGAGAGAGGAGTTTTTGGAGCGGAAATTTTGGTGGCCCGTGATCCAGAAAGATGTGAAGACTTTCGTGGCTACTTGTCCTATCTGCACCCAGAACAAGACACCTTGACACCAATGGGTCTGTTACAACCTCTCCTGATTCCAGACCGTCCGTGGACCCACATATTGATGAACTTCATCATGGAGCTACCCTTATACAGGGCATGACCACGATCCTAGTGGTCATGGATCGTTTTTCAAAACAGGCTCACTTCATCCCTTTGGGGGGCCTGCCCAATGCCTCTACCTTATGAGGTGTTCATCCGGGAGATCTTCCGTCTTCATGGGACTCCACTGGTCATTGTTTCGGGTCGAGGGTCACAATTAATCTCCAAGTTCTGGCGAGCCTTTTGCCAGAAACTTGGAGTTTTGCTGTACTTCTCGTCCGCCTATCACCCCCAGTCGAATGGACAAACTGAGAGGACGAACCAGTCTCTCGAACAGTACATCCACTGTTTCGTGTTCAAAACTCAGGATGACTGGGTTGATCTATTGCCATGGGCAGAGTTCTCCCATAACAACCTACTAAGCGAATCAACGCAGGAGTCGCCGTTCTTCTCGAACTATGTCATCCATCAGCACTTCCTTCAGCCAGAGCTGTGTCCGGCGTCCCAGCTTTGGATAACCAGATTCGGCAGCTTCAGGAACTATGGGGACAAATCCAGGAAAATCTTCGGAAAGCAGTAACCACCCGAAAAGGCAAGCGGATAGGTATCGTCGTACAGCCCCGGTATACAACCCTGGAGACATGTTATGCCTATCAACAAAAAACATCACGTTGAAGGCGCCCACCACGAAACTGCCACCAAAATTTATCGTCCCTTTCCCGATCATTGAAAGGGTCAACCCAGTAGCTTTCCGACTACGCTTACCAACCACCATGAAAATTCCAGCGGTCTTTCATGTCTCCCTGCTAAAACCATTTGTACAGGATCCGTATGGTCCCACTCCTGTGGATGGACGAGTAGATCGAGGTCCAGTCTATCCTCGATTCCAGGAAGTCCTGAGGGGGTATCCAGTATCTCATACATTGGAATTGATTCAGTCCAGAGGAAACGGTCCTGGATTCCCTGGGATCAACTGCATGCTCCCTGTCTGGTCTGGGCCTTCCACCAGAAATACCCGGCCAAGCCATCCCTGGAGCGCCCGGAGGTCACTCCTGAAGGGGTGTAGGGGGAGGTACTGTAAGGATCAGGCGCAGGCTCCGCCCATCAAGCTCCAGTCACCTGATTGGGTCTTCTGCTTGCCTGCAGGAGTAATCCTGCATCCAATTCGTCGTTCCTGCTATTTACAGTAGGCTCAGCCTCTTTCACCAGGAATTTGGCTGAGCATAAACTTCTTGTGATGTCGTGCTGGTCACAAGCACTCAGCCTTGCCTTATTTTGTATTGCCTTGCCTTATCCCGCTTTTGACTCCGCTGATTTCTTCTACCCTCGACCACGGTTAGTGACCCCTACGATCCATACCACTCCAGTCCTCAACCACGGCTAGTGACTCCTACGATCCGCACCTGTCCTATCCCTGACCTCGGCTAGTGACCCCTACAATCTGCACTTCTCTATTGCTGGCCCGGCTACACGACTACAAACCTGCACACTGGACGTGGCTTCAGGTCGGTGTGTCAATATCCCTATCTCGGCCCTGCGGAGCCGTCCAGTTTGTGGCGAGCACCCATTACAATAAGCAATGCTCTAAAGCAACTTTTGCTCAGTTAGTAACAAATTACAAACTATTATAGGAGGTTAAGGTGAATTCAGAGATAAGTATATGTAATTCAAAGAACGCTGGCCCCTGCACGCATAACCGCTGACAATAAGCAGTGAAACAATGGTGTGACAAAGATGAGTGATGTATAAATGAATTTTAAGAACATGAATACATCATAGATAACATGAAAGTAGTAGCAATCGAGTTAGCTACTAACAGGGGAAGTAACATCATTTATTTACAAATAGACAAGTGACACGTATATTTAAAATCCAGTCAGCAGTCTGGCAAATGAAGGTGTTATATTCCCATTCAGTAGCAAAAATATTCAAGTATGGAGCCTATCGTAATTGAGTAGATCCAGAGACCCGTTGGCTTGCTGAATAGTAATGATAATGTGAGGATTTCCTTAACTCTTAATTGCTTATCAAAATAAGCTCAGCTGGCTTTCAAAATGACTGCATACTTAGGTTTATACTGGCCATCGGACTACTAAGAGCAGCTACAGTAGCAAGATACCAGACACTGCAATTCCTCTGTTGTGAATCTTAGGCTGGTTCTACAGTGCGGCCGCGTGTTACGCCGTGTGCGCGCACAGCAGTTATAGATGGCTGAGGTTAGTCAGCCCTTCTATACAAGGGCCGTGCGCGCGCACAGCGGGGAGCTGACAGACAGCGGGGATGACTGGGAAAATCATCTTTTCACGCCGCTATCAGCAGTGTGTGTGTGTGTGTGTGTGTGTGTGTGTGTGTGTGTGTGTGTGTGTGTGTGTGTACACACATACACACATAAACACACAAACACACACACACATGGTACCTTCACAGCACACACACACACACACAAAGCATGCGGCACGTGCATGCGCCTTCGAACAGGCACACGCGAGCACTGCCGCACACACTATATAACAGCCCTTAGACAGAACTAGTGAAAAGGAGCCCTTTGTGTTTGCCAGCTATTTAGACTAGTGACTAATTTGCAGTCTTATTAGTCTAGATTCGGATTTAAAATCCAACAGATTTAGCAGTGAGCAAGGAAACAGGTGTCCGACCGGCCATCAGACTACCTGTTACTGGAGCGACTAATGCGCGTTTCGCATCACCACAATGCTATTTTCGTTGGCCACAGCCACATTAACCTATAGACTTAAGACTTTTTCTTAAAAAATACAAACAAATGAATGGTAAAGATGGTACTTTTTAAACACTAACTTTGCAATTCAATACAATGGAGCCACGAGTTGCGAAATCGCACAATATAGTGCTTTACCACACAATAATGGATGCAATAACGTTGGCTTCATCTGTAGGTTTAGAGTAGAGCTGTTAATTCTCTTGCTATAAGATGTGCATCAGTTGTGTAGCAGGAGTTTGTGTTTAGGGAGTTAAATACGAGACCTTCTTTTAAAGAATAGAGGTATAGGTCTGTAATTTATGTGGGATAACATGACAACATTTTGGCATGAGTTTGTATCCTGTTCCCCTTCAGGATGGTTACTTTTTTGTTTCAAATTTTTTTATTAGGCATTTATAACATTTCACAGCATTTCAAGTATTGACAATATTTTTGCCTAATACAGGTTTTTTCTCACTTTATCTGGAGTGGGGGAAAAAGTCTCAACGTCCCCCTGACCCTCCGGGGTCTGCCGGGGTGGTGCGAGTGTGGAAACAGAAAAGGGAAGAGAGAGTGGGAGGGGGGAGAGGGGTGGAGGAGGGGGGGTACGTAGGGGGCATTGCTCCCCTTCTCCTTGGTGTCCACAGCTTGGGCCTTTGTATTATTCTGGTGATTTCTGCTACCATTATGAGGCATTTCGGCGCAGGAGAGTCATTTGTGTTAGCCATGGGTCCCATATGTTATTGAAAGGGGTAGTGGACCTTTTCAAAAAGGCTGACAGTCTCTCCATTTCCATCACCTCTTGCACCCTTTTTTTACTGTTTGTTTAGAGGGGGGAGACACCTTCTTCCAGGCGGCTGCCACCGCACACCTAGCCGCTGTGAGAATGAAGGAGACTAATTTGCCTGTTGGTCGGTCCAGTGTTTCTATGGGTCTGGCCAGCAGGTAGGTCAGCTGGTCAATGGGTATTATGAGGTCTGTGACCTCTTTTATTAAATTTTGTATAGTTTCCCAATACTTCTGAATTTCCGGACATGTCCACCAAATATGGGCCATGTCCCCCTTTTGACCGCAGCCCCTCCAGCATAGATCGGAAGCCGGGGGGTAGATTTGATTTATTCGAACTGGGTTAAGATACCAGCGAAACAGTATTTTGTATATATTTTCTTTGATTGTGGTACATATAGAAGTTCCTGAGGCAGTTTCCCAAATACTTTCCCAGTCCTCTCGGTCTATAACTAGATCCAATTCTGCTGCCCAATGTAGCATGTAGTAGTGTGTGGGGGCTTCTATGGCCCTCTCCAGTTCTCCACAAATTTGCGTTATAAGACCTTTCTGGTGGGCTGTTTCTCTACAGAGCCGCTCGAAACCAGTGAGAGGGGGAAATTCCAACGTTGGGGATAAAGTTTGAATAAAGTGTCGAATTTGCAGGTAATGAAAACAGGATGGTTACTTTAATGTCTTGGGCTGCAGAAGTGATTAGAAACCGTCTATTTTTTGCCCGTTTATGGTGTGGCAATGCATGTTGATAATTTTTATAAGGACTTCTACTGCTTCACCCACATAAAAACTGCTACTTGGGCATTAAGTGCATATCATTAGATGGATCACATTTGATGAGCCACAATTTAATTAGCCTTGAATTTGTACTCCTTATTAGTATGTGGGATTAAGATTCTGTCTGTGGTTCAGACATGTCCGCAGGTTTCACATCTTCAATATAGTCAGGGAAATGTTTTGTGTTCTCGGAGTTGTTGAATACAAGAGCTCCATGATGCGCCAAATAGAAATAACAAATACAGTATGTACTCTGATCACAATGCAAAAACTGACACTTCGACCCAGATGGTGTTATCTGGGTTGTGAAAGGGTGCTTCTAAAAAGCAGTCGTTTCTGTGCTAATCGGTACAAGGGCAGTGGAAGTTCTGGGAATACTTTCAATCTCATCCTTGGGATGATACTTGAGGATGAAGATATTTTGTAATCCTGTGCAGTACTTCCAGATGGGGTTGTAGGTCACTATTAGAGGGATGGGGGTTTTCATTTTGCGTCTCTTTGTAGTCCAGTTTTTGTTTGTTTTGTTTTTTATTCTGGTGGCTCTGTATATTTGATGGTTTATAAGCGTAAAGGTTGAAACCATGGAATTTTAATATATTGTTTTGTCTATAGTTTCATAACAGATACTATTGTTTGAGACTGTATTCTCTGGTTGCCTTAAAAAAAATGTTTAGCCCCATTTACCAATACAGTGAAAACGGTGAGACAAAACTATAACTAAAAAATTGTAACTTTGAGAATTTGATTTACTGCAAAGTTCTAGTAGGTGTTTTGGTCTTGTGATACTCCGTGGTCTGTTAAAAAGTAATGATCTGTTAATTTGTGTTGACGTATCTCTAAGTGATAATGGTCTTTTCAAAAGCCGTTAAATGATGCGTTAAGTGCTGTGTTAAAGTAACAACAACCTGCCATGAACTTTTTAACGGGCGTTTGTGGTAATGATATGCAAAAGAGGTGGGGACCACCTCAGTGCATATCTTCAGCAGTCCGTTAAAGTTAACAAGGGAAATTACACATTGCTAACGCATTTTTTGTATGAAATGACTATACCTGGCGTTGGGTATCAAACAATTATTTGGCCTTGTCCAGGGTTCTGAATTGAGCAACTTTGGCTTCCTTTATTGCTCAGGCAATATAGTTAGCCAATGTGAATACCCTGGACTAGGCCAAATAATTCAGCCATGACCTGTGTTTTAACCCCTTGGAATACACATAATAATTCATGCAATCATGGCCACTAAGGTAACCAAGGGGTTAGTAGAAATACCCTACTACCCGTTGTATGTCATAACGGTACAATCATTATTGCATACAAGGGGTTAATCCCCCCTCTTATCCCACCTGTAACCTCTGGCTAGCCTAACCTACCCCCTACAGTAATGACCAATAGCCATATTAGCCAAATGTGAGGGGACGTCACAGCACAGACAAAAGGGAAGAATCACTTGGTACATCAAGCAATCCGATTGCTTGATGTACCATTGTGATTGTCCTCTCAAGCAAAAGTGAGGTATTCTCAGACAAAAGTGATGGATCATCATATGGCACATCAACCAATCTGATTGTTGGTGTACCATGTGACTGGTCTAATGTGATGTCACAGGTCTTATGTAAGGTCTGGGACGTCTCATTTGACCAGAAGCAGGCGACAATTGAAAATCATAGAAGAAGAAAAGAAAAATTACCGCTTTCAAGAAATGAAGAAATCAACTTCTCACCGGAGACTACTCTGCCATGAATGGAGGATCCAGGGCTTCAGGTCATTGAGGATCCACCAACGGACACCCAGGATGGAAGCAGAATATAAGTAGGTCATTGGGCTTAGATTTACTTTCCCATATTGGTTTTTGTTTATTTTTGTGCTTTCGGGAAGGGATTTTCTTAATTTTAATTTTTTTTTATTGGCCATCGGCTAGGATTGTTTTGAATTTTTATGGTTGGACATCAGCCCTTTATTGGATATCTGTGCAGCTAAGGATGAGGAGGACGGCCTTCATCTCAGCAGGGTAAGTGACGATCAGTAACGATCAATAGATTCAAATGCCAGTTTTTATATGATGTTTGTGTTTTACATTTTTTTTGTTGGGGTGGGGGGGATGTATATTATGTACTGTCTGTTCAAAATCCCTATTAGCCACATTTGGCTAATAGACTTATTGGCCATTACTCTAGGAGGTGGATTATGGGGGTAGGTGCCCTGGGGAGGGAGGCTAATTGTTTTTGCAGAGACATTTGGTGGATCTTTGGTAGACGAATCAGTAGGGTAATACATTTGGGGGGATTTTTTTTAGCAATAATTACTGGTGGAAGGGACCCATATGTACCAATTTTTGGGGACAGCAGGGCCAATAATAATATGTGTGGAGCGTCGAAAAACATTGACAGAATAAACTAATGTTGCTAAAAAAAAAATGCAATTGCGATACATGCAAAACATCATGTAACACTTATAATGTGCCATCATTTATTGTATATTTAGTAACCACAGCACAGTAACAATTACCAAATCTACCTCATGCTCAACCAAGGAAAAACACTTGGATATGATCATTGTTGAGTTAAAAAAAAACAAAAACATTTAGACATGGAATAATAGCAGATTACAAAATCTATTGAGAATGTTTTGCAATACGTTGTTTGACCAAATTGGTGTTTTTTTGTTTTTGTTTTTTAAGTAATTTTGGAACAGTTCCCCTGCTTGAATTTTTTTTTTTTTAAACATGGATGGAAAGCAGGGGGTCCCTAGAGCTGAACTGTATTTATTTCAAAGTAGAAAAAACAGGATATTCAGCGCTCGTTCTGTATGATGGTGTGGATGATCCCTTTGCAGCATGTACATAAAGCGTCTCCCCAGAAACTCTCAAATCTAGGTGAACCCCCCTTAAAAAGGGGGGAGGGCACCCTGAAATACAAGATAATAAAAAATGCACAAATGCGCACCAGGGATTAGTGGAAGGTAATTTATTAAAAATACACACAAACTCTGAGGGGATCCAACCCCACCTCAGAACAGCTGTGCAGCTGGACGTCTAAGTACTACCCAGGAGAACACCTGATGGTGACTAAACCCTAAGCTGCACAGTATACAAATACAGTAAAATTTATATAAAAACACATGAAAGAAAAAAACAAACATGAAAACAACCTATCAACAGATTTGTATAGAAACCGCCATAGGGTTGGGCACTAGCAAGGGGAAACGGACACTCACACTGAGACAGTCAGCAGACTCGCGGTGGCTGCACAGGATCCGGAGATGGAAAAAACCGCTGCTGTCTCCTGCAGGCTCCGTCTCAGCTTACCAGCATACACGCGCAGGATGACCTGTCGTGACCTCTACGCGTTTCGTACCAAGTACTTCGTCAGGACCGCGGTGCTGAGATCCATCAGGTGTTCTCCTGGTGTTCTCCATCAGGTGTTCTCCTGGGTAGTACTTAGTCGTCCAGCTGCACAGCTGTTCTGAGGTGGGGTTGGATCCCCTCAGAGTTTGTGTGTATTTTTAATAAATTACCTTCCACTAATCCCTGGTGCGCATTTGTGCATTTTTTATTATCTTGTATTTATTTCAACTCTGGAACTCCCCTGGTTCTCAAGATATACCTGTAAACGTAGCACCAGTACCGCCCCCTCCAGGGGAAACAAAATATTGCAGTTTAAAACTCCTGCATTACATGGGCACACAGTAAGCTGCGATGTCATCCGGTGCTCCCTTTCCCGATTTGTTCCTCTAGAACCGAGGGGTCCCTGCAGCTTGAATTAATGTGGTTCAGCTGTGGAGATCCCTGGTTTCCATCTTCATATCGAGGGGGGCGGGAATAGACTGCACCTTTAACCCTCTTCACTGTCACAGATTTGTTGATGGTCCTCCTGGCAGCAAGCGGTTTAAAATAAAAGAAAAGGTGCAATGGGCTACTCAAGGAAGGCTCCCCAAGGCCTTAATGGACGCAGGTTGCAGACCCTTACAGAAACACTTGTAGAAAATCCTAAATGTTGTTGATACTCCCACTTCTGAAAACAATGTTTTGATTGACATATATTTCCAAACTCTGTAATAAGCCTGATATGTATTTTTTCCCCCTGCTTGCAATAAGATGTCATTCACTGGGTCTGACAGATCTCTGTATGTTAGTATTGACCTCTCAGACTCAAGGTCATTAAATGAACGAAAGATGGGTTGGGAATGGTATTCCATGAGATGAAGTTCCCAGGGATACATTACTGACAATCTCTTTAGTTCTGAAAAACATGCTCTTCATGGCTTTTGATCTTTTTCAGTACTAACTGGATCATGGCTATTGGAGGGAAAACAAACAGGCCAGAAATTCCAGCAAATAGTCATGCTGTCTAGACAATATACAGGCATACCCCGGTTAAGGACACTCACTTTAAGTACTCGCGAGTAAGGACATATCGCCCAATAGGCAAACGGCAGCTCACGCATGCGCCTGTCAGCACGTCCTGAACAGCAATACTGGCTCCCTACCTGTACCGAAGCTGTGCGCAAGCGGGGAGACTATAGAGCCTGTTACACATGCATTATTTACATCAGTTATGCACGTATATGACGATTGCCGTACAGTTCATGCATCGATAAGTGGGAAAAAGGTAGTGCTTCACTTTAACTACATTTTCGCTTTACATACATGCTCCAGTCCCATTGCGTCCGTTAATGCGGGGTATGCCTGTATGTGAGGATGTGTAAGGTTTTCACAATAAAGCGGAACCTTCTGCTTGTACCCTATTAAATGTATTGCTAGCTGTCACCATTATCTGAAATACTGGAGGAAGTAAAGAATATTAATTTGGCATAACCGGATTGTGTTTTATGTAATCTGCCATCACATTCTCTTTTCCTGAAATGTTTGTGGCTGAAATTGCAGGAATATTTTTCTTCTGCCAAATACAAAATCCTTAATACACCTCAATATTGAGTGGACCTCCTTGATGGTTTATATGTAACCCCTTTCAAAGGATATCTAAGATTGATGGACAAGCTCTTGAGACAATAATTAAGAACCCCAAGAAGGGTTTATGGGATTGGGTATCAGGAGAGGAGGAGCCGAGGAGAGGTTAAAAGTCCCAAGCGGAGTATGAGGGGGGCAAAGCTACAGACTAGGAAGAGCGTGCAGTCCCTGTCCCAAGGAGCGATGTCAGCAAAGATCAGCACTCAAACAGAACCATCCCAGCTTTAACAGGGTCGGAGCAGCCACGGAAAGGATGGTCAAGGTCCAAAGACAGGTTTCAGCCTATCGAGTCCTGGTAGTCATGAGTAACCCACAAGGGGATCACACAACCATGCCACTGACCGCACATACAGTAAGTGTTTCTCCAAGTCCTTGTGAAAGAAACAGGCCTGCAACTGTACAATAAACTATACAAACGAGCTCCAACACTGTGCCCGGTACCCACAAGGGCCCCTAGATAACACAAACCTAAAGAGAGACACTGGAGGATAATAGTGCAGCAATACACACAAGGGATATATATCGGGACTACTATAGAAGTGTAATGTTAGGTCCTTTTGATAGGATCTGAACGGGATTATTTCATAAATGCCAAACCTTACTATACGAATGTCTTGTGATAATGTCTGACCTAACCAGGCCCTGCCGGTTGCTGGCTACTATGTACAATAGGGGGAATAGGAATTGGGCCCCCACCCTGGTATACAGATGCAGCGGCCATTATCCGTCCATTTCTTGGGTTGAAACTCATTATAGGGCTTGGTGGTCAGAGATGGTCCACTGCAGACTAAATGGCCCATCATATTAACACAGCAGGGGTCCCTGCTGTGTTAATCCTACCAGGTTGTACCTGTCTATATAAGAGACGCGCAGTAAGAGAGTGACTGAATCAGTCACCCTACCTGCATACCTCTAACAGGCGATCGAGGGTTTTTTATTTAATTTTAATACTACTGTATTGTAGCAGGGGGTCTCCGGAGCTGAACCGCATTGATTTCAGGTCCTGGAACCCCCTACTTACCGAGATGCAGGCCCCGTTATGGGGTGCCGGTATCCCCACCGTGTTAAAATCCCGTGGGTCACGTGACCGTGGGATTTTAACATTGCAGGAGATAACAGGGCCTATATCTCAGGATGTAGTGGGTCCCCGGACTTGAAATCAATTCAGTTTCAGCGGTTCCGCTCCGGAGACTCCCTGCTACAATACTGTAATAAAATTACATAAAACCCCTGCGATCGTCTGTTAGAGGCGCACAGGTAGAGTTACTGATTCAGCCTATGTCTTACTATAATAATAATAATAATAATAATAATGCATGTTCTTGTATAGCGCTACTTACTAGTCATACATAGCGCTTTACAGAGACATTTTGCAGACACAGGTCCCTGCCCCATGGAGCTTACAATCTATGATTTTGGTGCCTGAGGCACAGGGAGATAAAGTTACTTGCCCAAGGTCACAAGGAGTCGACACTGGGAATTGAACAAGGCTCCCCTGCTTCAAACTCTCAGTGCCAGTCAGTGTCTTTACTCGCTGAGCCACTCCCTCTCCCTACTGCGAGTCTTTTACAGACAGGTAGATCACGGTAGGATTCACACAGCAGGGACCCAAGGGTGTGTTAATCCAATGGGCCATTAGTCTGTTGTGGCAAAACTAGCGAGGATCTGGGGGAGATCTCGAAAAAAAAATCGAGAAATGGCCGAATCCTGACCGCTGCATCTGTATGCCTAGATCATGCTAGAGTAATAAAGACGCGTTACATGTATATGACATGGCTGCCACATTGTAAGCTTCAATTCTTAAAGTAAAGTCCCTAACCTAATTTTGAAGTCTTAAAACCCTTTCTATATTGCCATTTATAGGGAGATTCTGTTCCTCTGGACTCCATCTGCCTTTAGATGCCAAGTACTGAAAGTGTACTCCCCATCCCTAGCTGCGTGCAGCTGTGGTTAAAAGGATTGAGGTTGATCATTTAAGAGATCTTTCATTCTCCAAGTCTCCTTTTTTTTAGCCACTATTGTAGACTGGTTTACTTTCTTAGTGTACTTTTCTTATTTTCTGACCTGTCTTTTTCATCTCAATTACAAAAAGGACAGTAGATTTCTTTGGAGAGATTGGTTACGAAATATCACCTTTTTAGTGCGTTTCTCTTAAATCCTAGGACTTGCTGCTGAATGTAAATCCTTTGGAGCCCCTAGGTGACAGGTTGGCATGACCACTGGAACTAGGCTCACCCTTCCTTCCTCCTTCTGTGAGTCCATGTTTTTCCCCTGCCCATTCTCCGCTCACTGCATTGGTCTGTGTCGCGGTGGGGAGGGGAGTATGGAGAGGGGATGTATAGATTCTGAGCACAGGTGGGAAGACAGTCCGCGCCCTGCCAGGAAAGTTCCCAGTCTGGAGCTGTTAATTGGCTCCAGACTGAGGCAAACTCACATGAGACTGCAGCTGTGGGAGCAGTACCTGTTTCCGTGGTTCCAGCAAACTCGGGGAGGCTGGAAGGCCAGACAGGACACAGAGCGCTTACAGCTTGCCTCCTGGTCATCGCAAGCGAGGGTTGGCTGAAGCGTCGGCTTCGTGGGCTGTCCTCCAAGTTTCTGACATCTGAGGGGACTGGAAGTGGTGTTGAACCAGAGTGCCATTCTCGCAGGCACCCTGGATCACCAACAAAGTTTTTGCCCGTGCGGGAGTTGAATGGGCCAGCTGAAGCAGTGAGATAAGGAGAGCTCTTTAGAGTTTTCAAGGGGAACGTGGGGTGCGCTAGGCCTTCAGTGTATCCTACGTGGAGCGGGGGGAGTAAGAGAAGGACTTTGGCCCTGGGCTCTTCCCTCCTGCCCCCCATCAATGTTGTTTAACCCCTCCCACCCCCTAATTAGGCGGGTTACAGGGGTGTGAGGGTGGGCCTGCTTTAGGTCACTGGGATCAATAGAGGGTCTTTCCTAGGCGTGACCCTATTTGTATCCCACTTGTAGGGAAAGGGTCATAGGCCTCACTTGTGTCCCCACTGTGATTGAGGGGGCAAAAACACTACTTGCATTGGATGGGGGGCAGAGACCGTACTTGTGCGCTCAGAAGTTTGGGGCGGAGACCCCACTGGGAGGCCCAAAATTGCTGCCGCATTCCACTTTTCCCAAACGACAAACTCCCAAGGTGAGATTTTTCATGGGGAACAAGCTTGCCAAACCTGGTAGCCCCGTAAAAGGACAATGGAAAAGCAGCACAAAAGAGGGTAGCCTCGAAATTTGAGTGGCAAACATTTCTTGAGACTCCCAACAATTTTCCCAACAGACTAACCTTATCAGTCCTATGTCGGTCTTTACCCTCACAGAGACATCTCCAATCGCGGACCATTCTTTGCACTATAAAAGTTCTTCATAAAGTTAAACATATTTTGCATTACGTTAAAAAATGACAATCCAGACAAAAAAGAGGGCACTGAACTGACAAACAACTTGTTGCTCATATTTCTTCAACATCAATTAAACAAGCATGTTCACATCTGAAGAGGACGAGGTGGTCCGAACCACATGACCCAAGCCTGCCACTCCTTCCATGCTCTGCAATAACTGGCCCATGTGCCAGGAGCAATGGATCCTGTCACAAGGACACTGTCCGTGACATAAAGATATTCCACAGGTGTGGCGAACACCTGCCGCAGTCACCGGACCCGCCACACCCCGCAATCACAGGATGGGTGTATTTTTATATGTATTGGGGGGGGGGTATTTTTATATGTATTGGGGGGGGGTGTGGGGGTATTTTTATATGTATTGGGGGGGGGGTGGGGGTATTTTTATATGTATTGGGGGGGGTATTTTTATATGTATTGGGGTTGGGGGTATTTTTATATTTTTTGAAGGGGGTGGGGGTATTTTTTATGTATTGGGGAGGGGGGTATTTTTATATGTATTGGGGTTGGGGGTATTTTTTTATATGTATTGGTGTGGGTGGGGGTATTTTTATATGTATAAAAATGAAATCTGTCGCCCTGCAGCCACCAGGCGCACACAACATCGATTGGGAGAAAAGAAGGAGGCCGTCCGATAGTAAACACCAAATCCCATCCCCTTCCAATAAATTGTTCGCTGATGTCTGGGGGCCCTGTACATGGACATGCCCCTTTCAGGTGGACTCTGAATTCTTATCTTGTTTTTGTTTGTGTTCTCTTTACTTTTACGAGAAAAGAAGAGGCGAATGTTGAATAGGAAAATAAGCAGTGTGCTGCAAACGAACTAAACTAAATATAAGAAGCTACAGTATTTAAATGAAATGAATAAGCAGGGACACCAGAAACACGTGTTAGTTAAGAATGATTAGGTTTAAATAAGAAGTTACGGTAGGCATTCCACCATGAATAATAATCACTGTATTGCAGTCCAGAAAAGCCAATCTATCCATATAAACCAAATTCTATTAAGTGTAGAACTCATTTTTTTTAAGTGCAAATGCACAGTGCCTGTATTTTTCACGTGGTAACAACCTTAGATGAGAAAATGTCACACACCATAAAACCTTCACAATTAATGTGGGTTTAATACCCACCACAAAAGCATTTCAATCAGTTACCTGTATGCAGCATTTGTATCCAGACTTTCTTTTAACTAATGGCTTGTGTGCATAAAGTGGATTCTTCAGAGCAGCAGCATCTTGCAGCCATCGGTAGGTAAACCACTTCCTCTGTGACCTTGTGCAAGAAGGAATTTATGTTTCTTGATCTTAGAAAGCTCTAATACAGCGGCATTAATGCAGCATTTTTGTATTCAGAGGGAAATTGAATATGTTAAAGTAGCACAAAACAAGGGTGTCTATGAGCTAGAGATGAGCAAGATTTTAAGCCTTTTGTTTCCCAAATTCAATTGTATTGTATTGTATGTCTTTATATAGCGCCATTAATGTACATAGTGCTTCACAGTTGTAATACATGTGGTAATCAAATAAATAACAGATAATATAAATAACAGATCATGGGAATAAGTGCTTTAGACATTAAGGAAGAGGAGTCCCTGCCCCGAGGAGCTTACAGTCTAATTGGTGGGTAGGGAGAACGTACAGAGACCGTAGGAGGGAGTTCTGGTAAGTGCGTCTGCAGGGGGCCAATCTTTATGTATCGTGTTCAGAATGTTCACAGTGCTATTCGTATGCTTCTTTAAGCAAGTGTGTCTTAAGGTGGGTCTTAAAGGTGGATAGAGAGGGTGCTAGTCGGGTACTGAGGGGAAGGGCATTCCAGAGGTGTGGGGCAGTCAGTGAAAAAGGTTTAAGGCGGGAGAGGGCTTTAGATACAAAGGGGGTAGAAAGAAGACATCCTTTTCCAATTCCGTGCGAAGCGTTTCGTCAAGCCTCAAATGTCTTATAAGGTCACTAAATTAGTAGGCTTTTGGTAAAATATCGACAGATATACAGTATGTGAGTGAAACATGTTGGTTTTCCCTGTTTATAATGTTAGCATTGGGTAAATCTAGCGATTCTATAGAATTGAGCAGGTTAGCATGATAAAATTGCAACGCGCCGTTTCTGGACTCAGATGTAGCTTTTTTTTGGGACTCGAAAGGGGCGCATGTTTCATGGTTCGTGACCTCATGCCGAGGTTTCTCACATCCCTACTAGAGGCGATATTTATTAAGCGTTGTTACCCCATAAGACGCCTCGCAGTTGCTCGCTTGAAATAATGTGAATCTTCCAGTCCAGGAAGTTGTCTTATGGAGTAGAATCACCTGGTGAATATGCCTCCCGTGTTCTGTATGGATGAAATGTACAAATACTGGAAAATGTAATAAATCACCAAAAAGGGACAATGTCATGTAAATATTTTCCTTGCAGGGTTTCCCGAAATATTCACAAATGTTCAATGGTTTGTTTTTTTTTAATATTCGAAAATAAATCCGCAAAGCTAATTTTGAGCCATGCGCCCATCTCTATTTCACAGAAAAGAAGTTCATTCACCAGTTGCTGTTAACAATATTAAAAAAACAGAAACAGGAAACCGTCTTCGTTCTGTTAACCGCGGCTATAAAGCCACAACTCCATCGCTTCTATGTGAGGTGTACTGGAAAGCATATTTCCCTCGGATAAAACCCTTTACAGTTAAGGGCAGATATCAGTGTAGATTGTAAGCTCTTCAGGGCAGGGACTCGTGTTCCTCTTGTTTTATTAGTGACGCGCTTATTCCCATACTGCGTTATATTATTACGTCACGTGGATTACTGCGGTGAAGCGCTCTATCTGGATGGCGCTGTATAAAGCTATACATACATATCCATAGCTTGCAAAAGGGTAAATCAGGGAGGTAACCAATGATATGAACAAATAAAAGGGTTTGTTCAAATAGTCCATTACAGATGGGTAGGGGCATTCGCATTAATTGGCGTCCTTGTTCATCCGGTGCAATGATGGAGATATTGAGTGAGTCTCTGAAGCCCCCTCAATGCACTATAGTGAAAGGTTGGTCTCCACTGCACTCGAAGATGACTATGTCCTGTGGACACGTAGAGCATTTTGTTGTGGCAGAGGTGACCCAAGAAATGGCACGATGCACCTGACGAAGGGGGCCAGCCCGAAACGTTGTGCAATGTCTTTATTCACCTCGGCCACAATGAATTAGCGAAACGTCTGCTTGACTTGGATATCTTCAATCATGCGTGCAGTGGAGACCAGCAATTCATTATTGTTCAAATATTACATTAACAACCATTTGTAATGAAGTCCTCTACTTTGTTTTAACAAATAATCATGATGTGTTGTATAGTCTAGTACAGAGGTGGCCTACTCAAGTCCTCCAGGGCCACCAACAGGTCAGGGTTTCAGGATATCCCTGCTTCAGTCATTGACTGAGCCACTGATTGAGCCACCTGTGCTGAAGCAGAGATATCCTTAAAGCCTAACCTGTTGGTGGCCTTGAGGACTGGAGTTGGCCCTTCCTGATCTATACGGTCACACAGGAGGAGGTGGGGGTATGGCCTGTGCCGGGTGCGGCCGTTGGTCGCCAGGTGTCATGCGGTGAGTGCGTCACAGGTGGGACTCGCACGGGTCGGACTCTCCCAGTGAGGTGGTGCAGGGGCAACCATTGCCAGGCAGCAGATCCAGTACGATCATCATGGCAACACATTCTTCTACTTCCTAGCCTCCTTCGTTGGGCTGATCGTCATCCCGGCCACATATTACCAGTGGGCGCGGGACCAGAACTTGGAACAAAACCGATTGAAAAAAATACGACATCTATAGAAGTTGCCTGTGGTACCAGTTGTAATCAATCCGCAGCAAAATATAATTCCTACTTTAAAGAAAATAGGTCTGCTTGCTGGATGGGCATTATTTCTCTTTCTTGTGTACAAAGTTTCCAAAACAGACAGAGAATATCAAGAATACAACCCTTATGAAGTCTTAAGTTTGTATCTAGGTGCAACGGTTTCCGAAATTAAGAAGCAATATCGTCTGCTGTCTCTGAAATTCCACCCTGATAAAGGAGGAGATGAAGTCATGTTTATGAGGATAGCAAAGGCATATGCACCCTTAACAGATGAGAATTGGGAAGAGTTTGGTGACCCAGATAGACAACAAGCTGTAAGCTTTGGTATTGCATTGACAGCGTGAATTGTGGATCAGAAAAAGTCTATGTTGGTTTTGTTTGTGTATGGCAGGCCTGCACAACTTGTACAGTGAGAAGGGCCGAACTGCTCCAAGGAAAAAAGATTTGGGCCGCACGGGTAAAATCATCATCATCATCTCTCCTCCAGCACCTCTCATCATCATCCTCATATATATCTCCCCCAGCACCCTTCATCATCATCATCATCATCATCCTCATACCTCCCCCAAAACCCATCATCAACCTTTGCGAGACTCCCCAGCGATCTCTCATACCCCCATCTCTCCCCCTCACCCATACACATAATACTCCCCCACATCAAACACACAATACCAACTGCACACCACACACATCCCACCCCCCTGCACCTCACATCACTCTCCCCCCTGCACCTAACATCACTCCCCCCCTGCACCTCACATCACTCTGCCCCCCCCCCGCACCTCACATCACTCTGCCCCCCCCCCCCCCGCACATCACATCAATCTCCCCCCCTGCACATCACATCACTCTCCCCCCCCTGCACATCACATCACTCTCCCCCCCTGCACATCACATCACTCTCCCCCCCCTGCACCTCACATCACTCTCCCCCCCCCTGCACCTCACATCACTCCCCCCCTGCAACTTACACCACTCTCCCCCCTCACAAGGAAAACAGAGCCGGGCCCCACAGCCCATTTCAGCAGCCCCCACAACAGCCCCCACAGCCCATTTCAGCAGCCCCCACAACAGCCCCCACAACAGCCCCCACAGCCCATTTCAGCAGCCCCCACAACCCATATCAGCAGCCCCCCAGCCCATTTCAGCAGCCCCACCAGCCCATTCCATTTCAGCAGCCCCCTCTCCCATGTCAGCAGCCCCCCTGCCCATTCCATTTCAGTAGCCCCCCGCATGAATGTACTACCCCCCCACCCCCATGCTTACCTGACGATGGCGGTGGCGGTGGCGGCGGCAAAAGAGATGGTGGCAGGGAAGCGTGAGTGAAGCGCAAGGGATGCGCGCTCTAGCAGCAGACCCGGAAGTTCCGGGTCGCGCTACACTGCTAAAGCGCGTCACCCTGCTGGAGCAGGCTGAGGGGGAGGGGGGGGGGGGGGGGGGGAGAGAGCGCGGTCACACAGACACTGCTGCTTGTGTCCTTACCAGGGAACGGGAGGGAAGGGGGGTGAAGGAGGAGGGGCGGTGAAGGGGGTCCATCGCGGGCCGCACCGGGTGTTGTGCAGGGCTGGTGTATGGATTAGCCTTCATGGTTATTCTTCCAGTTGTCTGTGTTGTCTCGGTTGACAAGCTCCTCACCCCTACCACATGCAGCTCTTATCATCTGAGATCTGACTCCAAAAGACTGTTCATGGTCCTAATGTTCAGCAAAGTATCCGGCCGCTCCTCCTTCTCTTACCGTGCACCTCACAACTGGAACACTCTACCGGAGACTCTCACAGCCACCACCAGTCTAAGCTCTTTCAAAACTAAGGCTGTCTCACATTTTAATCTGACCTGTAACTGTTACATATGCCCATAACATATATTATCTCTAACTGTGTATGCAATGTCTAGTATATAACGTATAACCCTGCTCACTTAATGTAACCATGTATTTGTACCCATGTATCTGTCATCATAACTCTATGCCCAGGACATACTTGAAAACGAGAGATAACTCTCAATGTATTACTTCCTGGTAAAACATTTTTGTTTAAATAAATATACATTTTCTGTAGAGATGTATAAAATGAGTATGTTTAGGGTTAACCAATTTGCTTTGCCATACACCTCTATCCCCTCTGGCAGCAAATGATTAAAGGTTGATTTTGTGTAATGGTACTGGAGGAGTACTAAGTATTGGATGACTACTAAGTACTACTACTTTTTAATTTACAAACCCATTTTACCACAACTTTTCTACTCACAAACTCTACATTATTATTTATTTTAGAGGGGAAAACAGAGATTACAGAGATTCATTTTAGAAATCTCCCTCCCCTTTTCTGTTTTTAGAGCATATATATTGTATACACCTTTATAACATAAGGTCCAAAAGAGTTTTGCCCAATGGTTATTATTTGCCTGATAGATCCTTTTTCCGAATAGGAATACAGCAGAAAATAAACCAGATTCAAGTGATGTTGACATGGAAGCTTCATACAGTACGTGGGATACAAGGAAGGGTGTTACTTTAAAATACTTTGCTATTTTGACTACTAAATATATTTAGAAATGTACGATATTCTGAATGTTAATGATTTCATTTTATAGTGTTATCAGCAGAAAAAAATCAAAGCATAAAAGGCAATGTAACAGATGTTAGAACATTTCTTCCTTCACAAAATAAGGGGTATATTTAATCAAAAATGATAGTTGGTAAATAAAAGATGGTTA